>NW_026973753.1:0-30000 GCF_035594125.1 Scylla paramamosain
ATACACAAATAATAAACAACGACTGAACAGATACGCAGAACACAGCATGATCAGAAACACTGCGGCTTATTACCTTCCTTACTTCCTCTATGCGCAAGTAACAAGCAAGTAATGACTGAACAAATACGCAAATTATGGGTTGACCAAAAACACGGCAGGCTGTTAACCTTTCAGTTCCTCTATGCACAAATAATAAATAAACAAAACACATGCACAAAAAATAGTGACTAGTACATTACCAACATCGACAGGAAGACACGGGAGAAGAGCAGGGAGGGAATATGACGCCTTTAAGGAGACTGACAAGCGTTTCCAACACCCCGCGGCTCTCCACGGCACAGTCTGCACCGCCGCCTCGCAGTTCTCACGACCACGGCACACATTAATGTTACGGAGGCACAATTACCGGGGAAACTAACACACGGGCCGTCACCTTTACGTCACCACGAGATAATGGAGAGGCGACCAAAAACTGAATGAGTCTCTTCGTTCAGTTTACAGCACACGGTATTGATACGGACGCACAAGTACTAAGGAAACTAGCAAGCGGCCCGCTGTCTTGACGTAAACACGCGGTAGTGGTGAGGCGAGCAGGACTAAGGCGGCTGAGAGTTACAGATCCAGTGTCTCAGTTCGGAGGTTCATTGTTTCGAGTATTGTTCACGCAGCTGAGCCAAATGTCCACGGTCTCACAGTGCGGGAAATATCTATCGCACTCTTTAGTGTGTAGGAGGATACGTGAATTAAGGATGAGGTGTAATATCAGATCTCCAGATCTCAATGGTCTTTATTGTCACGTGAGACTAACCCGCGCTAACTCGAGTCATACATTGAAGCCTTACGTTGCCAGATTCGCCACGGAACATTAATCCAAGACGTGTGTGTGTGTGTGTGTGTGTGTGTGTGTGTGTGTGACGGGGAGAGAGAGAGAGAGAGAGAGAGAGAGAGAGAGAGAGAGAGAGAGAACTGCATGATTTCTATTCGAATATTTTTCTTTATCTTTTATTTATTTTTTTATCTATTATTTATCTATTTATTTATTGTTTGGGTGGGTATACACTCAAGTGCCCCCACCACCATCGCAATTTGTGGCGGTGTGTTTCAGTCACTGTCATCATAATCATCATCATAATTCTCCTCATCTTTCTTTTCCTCTTCCTCCTTTTCTTCCTCCTCGTTCTCCTTTTCCTCCTCTTCATCATCATCATATTCTCTTCCTCTTCCGCCTCATCATTAGAAATTTGTTCCTCTCCTCCTCTTCCTCCTCTTTCTCCTCCTCCTCTCTCTCTCATCTCCTCCTCACCATCATCACCATCATCATAATCTCCATCTTTCTCATCACAATCACCACAACCTTCACCTTCTCCTCCTCATCACCACCACCACCACCACCATCACAATCTATTTCTGATAATACTGCAGTACAAATGTCTTCCAATCATCCTATACGCATCATCATTTCTGTTTATTCCAGGTCACCCAAGCAACAGTTCTCTCTTCTCTCCAACTCTAATGGTTCTGTCAGCACTGTCTTGTTTTACCATCCTTTCGTTGACATTCTGCTTCCCTAATTGTCTGTCTATCACTGGCTCCGCGCTTACTGTGCCTTGCGTATGTCAACTTACTTCATCAATGCACTATCACCATCAAGAAGCGGGGTCGGGATTCACTTAAATGGACATGCCGTGACTCTCTATATATGACGAGGACAGACGAGACTACGAGTGAATATACCGGGTCAGTTTCACAGTCTCTTCGTAAGCTATTCAAACGAAACACTCCTCTTATTTGTTCGGAAGCTTACCAACTTAGGAAGCGTTTTTTGGTTGATAGCTTACGAAAAGACTGTGGAATTGATCCTTTTGCCTTACCAGTTCAGTTTTCGGTACTCTCCCAAACGACAAGCAGTGTGCAAAGTTGATTGTGGAACCTGATGACGGCTAAAGCACTTTTGTTGGTTAGCCAGCAAGAGGAAAAAGGGTGACTCTGGAACTGGCCTGTCAGCAATAAGGCGGTAGTTTGAAGGGTTGGATTGGATGGGGACGATAGGTGGAAATAGGTAGGTGTGTTTCGTACAGGGACTGCCACGTGTAGACCTGATGTCTTCTTACAACTTTCCTTATTTTCTCATGTTCTCATGTTCTTTTAAGGAGGAGGAGGAGTGGTCAGACTTTCTCGCCTTCCACCTCCCTGGAATGCGTCTTCTGAGCGTCTGTAACCCTTTTCACCCTTTTGACACATCTTTTAATCACTAACCACTCCGAGATATATTTTTCTTCTAAATTGCAAAATCTTTTTTTTTTTAATGCCTTCCCTTTCCTGTAGATGATTATGAGGAGAACATACATTATTTTCAGTGTTGTGAATTGTTGCATACCGCAGTGGAAGGGCAGCAGGGTGTTGCGTCATGGCCTTCCCACTTCCCAGTTTTCTTATCTTGACTGGTGCGAGGTCGTCACGGTGGCCTGTGCTTTTACTGACGGCATGGCGCATTTCTTCACTCATTACATGGTCTAGGTAATAAATAGTCACGATTTATGTTTATTACACCGGTGCGAACAAGACAAAAATTTTACGTTACACAGTTTTGATAAAGAGTAATTCGAGTAGGTGGGAAATATTAAGGAATTTTCTATTACATCAATGAAAATAAATAGAAAAATCGTTAAGTACATTTTTTTCTTAGGAATAACATATTTTAGTCTATTTCTTTTCAATATATTTTAATCTTCCTTTCTGACATTATCTATTTTTTTCCTTTCCAGAAAATAATCCCTCGAATTTCTTTTTACTCCTTAGGGGTTTAACTGAACGATTCCAAATAATTTCTTTATATATATATTTTTTTTCATGTGTGTGTGTGTGTGTGTGTGTGTGTGTGTGTGTGTGTGTGTGTGTGTGTGTGTGTGTGTGTGTAGGTAAGTAAGTAAAGTTTATTGCTTTATAATATTAATACAAGAATTACTGTAACATTTGCCTTTTCTAGCGAAGTGTGTTGAGCCGCAGCTCGTGCAGACTTGCTTGAGTTGAGCCATTGTCACACAGAGAGCAATCACGCTTTGATGTGAATGATCGTTTTCAAAGATATACACAATCACACACAAAAAGATATAAATTAACGTTAATTACATGCATACACATTCATACACATTGTTACCATCAAGCGGGTGAAAGAAGTTGTTGTTGTGCAAGCGAGTTTGTCATTGAGGAAGGAAAGGACCTGGCGGTGAGGGCGAGGATCAGGACGAGGCCTAAGTCAGCGAGTTTCTTGTACGGTCGGTGTTGAGATAATGTTGATGTAAGGAGATGAAGGATGCTTGCTATGACATGAGGCTGAGATGAGGCCGGCCTTAACGCCGTCGCTAATGGATGACGATGGACAGGGCAGGAAGCCAGGCACTAGCTGAGGACGACAGGGACACTTTGCTGAGGACACTCGTGCAGGGAGGACGTGTGTCGGTGCAGAGACAGAAGTAGATAGACCTACCTAGAGCACCTGTCAGAAAGGGCGTGCGCGTTACTTAACGATTACCCAAGACCCAAACACGTTTTGACCGAATTCAAGCGGATCCCACCGGATTCAATCGGACTCAATAAATGATTCGTATCATCGTGTAGGTCTGAATCAACTTTTGCCGCCTGCTGGCGGTAATACACACACACACACACACACACACACACACACACACACACACACACACGTATACATATACACACACACATACACACATACATATACTTACATATACACTTAAGCATACATACATACATATACACATACATATACATACACGTACATATGCACACATACATACATACATACATACATACATATACATGAGTAATATAACTGGAACATTTATGGGAAATAATAATAATTTCAACAAAATAATAATAGCATAATGACTTACAGAATTATACTTCTATTTAGATATAACACATTAGTAATAGTAATTAGTGACATTATCTACAGCAATAAATGAAGAAAAAGATTGAGTTACAATTGATATTATATATTTTATAAGATAATAAATGTTTTTTTTTACTTTTTTAATATCTATATAGTTTTCCTTCTTTCATTTTTTTTTTTTTTTTCCATATCCAGAGATAAGGTGTTAAATGTTCTTGGAACAAAACTAATAACATTTTTTCTAAATAATTCAGTTCTGAATGTTGGACAAACTAAATCTAAATTACTACTTCCAGTATGCTGAGTACTTTCTATGAACTTAAAAACAGTGTTTTGTCCTATTCTTTTGTAAATCAGTAGTAAGGTAAAAAAAAAAAATATGAATAGAGTAAAAATCAAGAATATTTAATGAAAAATAAAAGTTAGCTGTCGAGTCCATTTTTTTTTTTTTTCATGAAATAAATACAACAAAAATTTTTTTCTGAATTATAATTAGCTTTGAGAGAAATGAATGCCATGTACTGGCCCAGATAGGCACACAATATGTTCCATCTTTTAAAGTTAATTTTTCATATTCATCTTTAAAGCTATGAATGATCCATGTGTGTGTGTGTGTGTGTGTGTGTGTGTGTGTGTGTGTGTGTGTGTGTGTGTGTGTGTGTGTGTGTGTGTGTGTTATGCCTATTGCACATCTACATGACTTTATTTTTACTTCTATTGAAGTTGGACAGAAAATGAAATTTTAACTTTTTGTATTACTTGTGTTTTTGTCAGTAAACAACAACAACAACAACAACAACAACAACAACAACAACAACAACAACAACAACAACAACAACAACAACAACAACAACAACAACAACAACAACAACAACAACAACAACAACAACAACAACAACAACAACAACAACAACAACAACAACAACAACAACAACAACAACAACAACAACAACAACAACAACAACAACAACAACAACAACAACAACAACAACAACAACAACAACAACAACAACAACAACAACAACAACAACAACAACAACAACAACAACAACAACAACAACAACAACAACAACAACAACAACAACAACAACAACAACAACAACAACAACAACAACAACAACAACAACAACAACAACAACAACAACAACAACAACAACAACAACAACAACAACAACAACAACAACAACAACAACAACAACAACAACAACAACAACAACTACTACTACTACTACTACTACTACTACTACTACTACTACTACTACTACTACTACTACTACTACTACTCACATATCTATAGGTGTTAGCGTTGAGCATACTGTTTGATGCGGTCTCCCTGAAGATTCTTGGCTCATTTCTCAACAACCTGAAGGCTTTCCTGGTGGCAGATTGTGCTGCATTACAATCAACACATCATTAACAATAGCATCATCAATATTTTCATTCATTTTCAACTTTTTATATCACCAGATCTGTCACGTCACTAATTACTTTTTGTAATGTCATTATTCTATCAAGTACTTTCCAGCTCTCCTACATTTCCTCAACAGTTTAATATTTTCCAAGCCTCCTTTACTTTCTCTATTTATTTATCCATCTGTTTATTCCTGTCCTTGTATTTCCTCCATCCATGCTCCAACCCTCTGATTCTTCCTTGTCCTCTTCCTCTTCCTCACACACTCCATCACTCCATCCTCTATCTGTTTCCACCTTGAATGTTCTAATTTTCTTTCTCTCATCTTGTCTCCTTCACATACTCCATCCTTCATTTATTTCCATCCTTGCATGTTTAAGTCTTCTTATTCCCTTCCTATCCTCTCCCTCACACACTCCATCACTCCATCCTTCATTTGTTTCCATCCTTACTTGTTCAAATTCTCTCATTCACCTCTTATCCCTTCCGTCACAGACTCCATCACTCCATCCTTGCCTGCTCTTATTCTCTTATTCTCTTCTCATCCTTTCCCTAACAAGTTCCAACACCCTTACACTTCAGTGGAGGTCAAACTCTCTAACCCATAGCTTTCAACACCCAGCCTGCACATTCCAGATGCTGTCACACATCCCTCCTGCCTTCCAAACACTGTCACACATCCCTCCTGCCTCCCACAGAAGGGTTTCATATCCCCTACTACAGTGCCCAGCATTCCTGGAAGTCCTATCTTCCGGCTCCCACAGAAGGGTTTCACATCCCCTACTACAGTGCCCAGCATTCCTGGAAGTCCTATCTTCCGGCTCCCACAGAAGGGTTTCACATCCCCTACTACAGTGCCCAGCATTCCTGGAAGTCCTATCTTGTCTTCGAATGTTCTGTAGTGCATGGTCTGGATCCCACCGAGGTACACGTGGCATTTCTGCTCCGTCATGTCCAGCAGCTGCTCTCGAACCTGTGTAAGAAGAGGTGGTGGTGTTGTACTTTTCCCTGTGATGGACGTGGAGCTGGTGTTTCCAAGAGTGGTTTTCTTTGCAGTGTTGTCAGTGAAAGGGAAGTTGAAAGTTAGGTTTACTTGAGTGTCTGATATCCTAAGACTTTTAGTAATAACAGGTGGTGATGGTAGTAGTGCTGTAATAATAATCCGTCTATCTATATGCCAGGCTGCCAGTCCCACAGGAGGTGGTCCAGGCAAAGCACCACACACTTATATACATATCATGAAGAAGAAGAAGAAGAAGAAGAAGAAGAAGAAGAAGAAGAAGAAGAAGAAGAAGAAGAAGAAGAAGAAGAAGAAGAAGAAGAAGAAGAAGAAGAAGAAGAAGAAGAAGAAGAAGAAGAAGAAGAAGAAGAAGAAGAAGAAGAAGAAGAAGAAGAAGAAGAAGAAGAAGAAGAAGAAGAAGAAGAAGAAGAAGAAGAAGAAGAAGAAGAAGAAGAAGAAGAAGAAGAAGAAGAAGAAGAAGAAGAAGAAGAAGAAGAAGAAGAAGAAGAAGAAGAAGAAGAAGAAGAAGAAGAAGAAGAAGAAGAAGAAGAAGAAGAAGAAGAAGAAGAAGAAGAAGAAGAAGAAGAAGAAGAAGAAGAAGAAGAAGAAGAAGAAGAAGAAGAAGAAGAAGAAGAAGAAGAAGAAGAAGAAGAAGAAGAAGAAGAAGAAGAAGAAGAAGAAGAAGAAGAAGAAGAAGAAGAAGAAGAAGAAGAAGAAGAAGAAGAAGAAGAAGAAGAAGAAGAAGAAGAAGAAGAAGAAGAAGAAGAAGAAGAAGAAGAAGAAGAAGAAGAAGAAGAAGAAGAAGAAGAAGAAGAAGAAGAAGAAGAAGAAGAAGAAGAAGAAGAAGAAGAAGAAGAAGAAGAAGAAGAAGAAGAAGAAGAAGAAGAAGAAGAAGAAGAAGAAGAAGAAGAAGAAGAAGAAGAAGAAGAAGAAGAAGAAGAAGAAGAAGAAGAAGAAGAAGAAGAAGAAGAAGAAGAAGAAGAAGAAGAAGAAGAAGAAGAAGAAGAAGAAGAAGAAGAAGAAGAAGAAGAAGAAGAAGAAGAAGAAGAAGAAGAAGAAGAAGAAGAAGAAGAAGAAGAAGAAGAAGAAGAAGAAGAAGAAGAAGAAGAAGAAGAAGAAGAAGAAGAAGAAGAAGAAGAAGAAGAAGAAGTTCCTGCAACAAGCAAGAAAAGTAAGATCGCGGTGTGCCAGTGTCAAGCGACCTAACGCCTGGCAAACAATCGCCACAGATATCTAAAGTTGCTAGTAAACTTATTGACTTTATGGGATGAACTTTACAAAATAACTCAGGAGAGGTAATACTAATACTACAGTTCTGTAGCCAGACCCCATCTCGAATAATGCGTGCATGGAAAAGTTGGAGGGAACACAGCGGAGAATAAGAGAGATGGTTACTATACTATTCATCACTCAAACTAAAACAATAATCGCAGCATTCTTAAAACAACTGCTAAAAGCAAAACATTCCTCCTTAATCGGATCGTTAACCCTTTGACTTCCACTAGGTACGCCTTTCGCTAATCACCAGTCAATCTGAGACACCTTTACTCGATCGACAGCCATTTTGAACTGGAAAGAAATTGCAAAATGTATTCTTTTCATCGCTAACTTTTTCATAGAAGCTTATAAAGACTTCACGCATTGCCTCTAGTGATGCTAATTGTTTGGTGACTCAGTGAAAGGTTAACGTAACTCACTAACATCCAAGTGTCGATGACCTTCACCTGTTACGCGTCACTCACTTTATATCCGACAGTGTAGTAGGCCACAAATATCCTCGTTGTGGCCAGCAGGTCTGTTGCTGTTTGTTCATCCTTTGTGTTCCTCTCTCTTAGTGTGTGTTAGATATTTCTGGTCTGCTGTCGTTAGTTCTTCTTTGTGTTCCTTTGTCTTTCTCTTCCTCCTCCTCCTCTCCCTAAAAGACATCTGGAGCGTGTTGACACGAGCAAGAGTAGAAAGAAGATGAAGATGAGGAGGAGGAGGAGGAGGAGGAGGAGGAGGAGGAGGAGGAGGAGGAGGAGGAGGAGGAGGAGGAGGAGAAGGAGGAGGAAATGAGATGCCTTTTTTTTTTCCATATCTCTAATTTCCCCCCTTCTCTCTCTCTCTCTCTCTCTCTCTCTCTCTCTCTCTCTCTCTCTCTCTCTCTCTCTCTCTCTCTCTCTCTCTCTCTCTCTCTCTCTCTCTCTCTCTCTCTCTCTCTCTCTCTCTCTCTCCCACACACACACACAGATAACCCAACCCTTGCCTTCCCTTCCCTTCCTCTACACTTTCTATCCCGGTGACTCAGTATAGTGTACATACATATTTCCTATTTGTTCATTGGTCGGCTCAATAAACGGCAATGAAGCGTCAAAGTTTGTGTTAACGCGTCCATTGGAGGGTCGTTTGATGTGCGGGGGGAATGGGACAATTCATACAGGCCTGGTAATTACAGGAGTTGTAATGATGATAGTAATAATAATAGTAATAGCAATAATGATAATGGTTGTTGTTTTTGTTGGTGGTAGTGGTGATGTGGTGGTGGGGGTGATGATACATCATTGGAAAAATACTATACACGTATGTACGACCTTGTTGCTACACACACACACACACACACACACACACACACACACACACACACACAGTAGGAAAAAAATGTTCACTTGAATGATTTAACTTTTTTCCTAATCTTTTCTTCTCAGCCTCATTAATTTGTACGCACGCACGGCTCTCTATTTAATGAAGCAGTTTTCCTACCTATATTTCTAACAAGAGGGACATCTGTCGTCTTTTTCTCGTGGTAGATGTCACTGGCTATGGCTGCCCTCTGACGTGACTCTTGGGACTGCCTTCTTCCTCTCCCCTTCCACATTCCCCACTCCTGTCTCTCTCCCACACCCTCTGCTTCTCATATCTCCTACACCTCCATCGCCCCTCCCCCCCCGTCGTCTCTCTCTCTCTCTCTCTCTCTCTCTCTCTCTCTCTCTCTCTCTCTCTCTCTCTCTCTCTCTCTCTCATTCTCACGGTCTTGTAGCTTTTATTCCTCCGCCCCCCTCTCTCTCCAGAAGCTAATCCGTAGATCAAGGAAATGATGAGCTCTCACCACCCTCGTCCTGCTCTGCGGATGATGTGTGTGTGTGTGTGTGTGTGTGTGTGTGTGTGGGACGTTGGAAGAGAAGAAAAAAAAAAAAGAAGTAACATACACATAAAGACAAACACTTGAGGCAGTAGAGCCACAGCAAGCCAGCGTGAGTGTACGGCATCGTGGCATTAAACAATGGAGTGAAGGACACTCGTACTTGACCAAAACACATTTCTCTATAACTGCTCTTCTTATATACATTGTAAGCAGATTACCAAGAACATTTTATCCTTCCACATAAATAAAAAAAATAAAAAAAGTGAACAGACACTACCACCACCACCACCACCACCACCACACGGGATGGGACTCACAAAGGGGATGGAAAGTCACTACCTCACCAAACCTTCCTTTTATGAAGAAAACAGTAATAATCATAATTGGTTTCATTATTGAAAAGAATCATCAAAGTATATATCGCGGCATCAAACACCGGACAGGCGGGATACCCCAGGTTCCCCACGCCTTTCAGAGCGTTGCAGCCGGTACCCTCTCCCCCTTCCGGCCCTCCCCTATGAATAACTAGATAAACTGGTAACATACCGAGAAAACAGAATGATAGTGACTGCGTGAGCGAGCCCCAGCGTGCGGCGGAGGGCCAGCCACATCGACACTGTTGGCGTCTCTCGATGGACTCAGTGCTGTGTGAGTGAGTGCACGAAACTCAAAACAAACTCTAAAAACTAAGTGCTGTGGTGTCGCTGTTTTATTGCTTAAAAAGACACAGCAACATTCGTGACGTGCCTCCAGTAACCAGAGACGCAGAGTGCCTCACTCAGAAACACTCACAAACATCACGTTACTTTATTTCCCGCAACGGGTGAATTCTCCTGTAAATAGTGCTTTAATTGAACTCTCCCTCAAGCCTATTAATATAAAGCAAACTTAAATACAGTGTTCCTGCCGCTGGTACAACACAGCAACACAGCAGCGGAACATGCAGCGTTGTTCATCAGTTTTCTGTCCTTGACGTCTGCTATTACTTTCCGTGAACGTTTTTGTGTTTTGTGGTCTGATTCCATCAAATTATTGGACGGACTGACAGATCTGCCCTCAGCGCTCCACTGCAGTAGTAAAGAAAAGAAAAAGTGATATATGTACACAACATAAAGAAACAAAGGCACCACAAGACTTCATACCATATATTTCCGGTCACCAGTAATTGCATCACTGGCGTATAAATGTAAACTGAAAAATGTGGTAGAAGTTATTCTTACACTTACATAATAATACAGAAGAAATAAATAAAATGTTTTAATCAGAATCTTACACACACACACACACACACACACACACACACACACACACACACACACACACACACACACACACAAACACATACACACACACACACAGGTGTAATGGTGTGTTGTGTCGGTGATGGTGCAGCACGTGTGCCAGTCACTACACAACACAGGGGCGGGTTCCCACAGGCGGCTCCAGATCCGAGGACTGCCGACCGTTCTAAAGTTCTTGAATTTCCCCTACCACCATTTTCACTCCATGACTGATACTCCCATAACAGTCCACAGTACTTAACTTTATCTTATTATCGTTGTTAATATGAATATTCACATTAAAACAATAGCAGTAATTCTTATTGAACTTTTGGTGCGGCACGAACACAGTTAGGGAAATACTGTGTTCAAATATATCTTCTTTACTCTCCATAGCTATGGGGTTCCCATGGTTCAGTGGATAGAATGACAGTCTTTGGAACTTTAGATGCAGGGCGCCAGCGTTCGAATCCCTATAAATCATACAAAAAATAAAAGAACATAAAAGATGGCCTGATAAAAATGATTAGCATCATAATAAACAGTATTTTTCTTTAATTAACGCGAACATAAGATGAGGAAATAGACAAACTTTACAGTTAATTTGTTGGGTCCTCGTGGCTTAGTGGGTAGAGTGATGCATTACAAGTTTGGCGGGAGGGAAGCATGGGTTCGAACCCCCACTCGGAACTTGGTAAAAATTTCACAGAGCATCCACTCCAAAACCATGTAATGGGGCTGCCCAGGGGAGCAAGGAAGGTGTTCTGACCTCTCATGCTTCCACCACTTGGACCCCCCTGGCAACTACAAAGACCACCAAACTGACACACTCAGTCTGTTAAGGTCAGATTAGGAGAGCTTAGGATAGCTTAGGATAGGGTCAGTTCAGTGATCTATGTAACTGCCAGGGTCAGGAGCAAAGATCAGCAGAAACACTACCATCAGCAGATGGAAGAGGATGAAGCGGCAGCACTAACACCACCGAGGGAAAGATTAAAATTAAAAATATGTAATTACAATGAGAAAAATGAATTACAAGTAGAAAAATTGCAATTAAGAAAATAAGCGGCAACACTAACACCACCAGGGGAAGCATTAGAATTAGAACAAGTAGACTTAGGAAAATGTATTACAATAAAAAAAAAATGAATCACAATTAAAAATATATTACAATTAAAAGAATAAAACTGAAGAAAATTAGAATTAGAATAATTAGAATTAGAATAATTAGAATTAGAATAATTAGAATTTTCTAGAATAATTAGAATTAGAAACAGAAGAATTATAATTTTAATTAGAAGGATAAGAAAAATTTGATTTAAAGAATTATAATTACAATTAGAAGAATTAAAATAAGAATTAGAATTAGAATAATTAGAACTGGAATCAAAAGAATTAAAGAATTAGAAACTACAACAGCATCAGAGCGGAAGCAGTATTTAATGTATTTCTGGTGATCTGGCAGTCAAAAATTATAGGATAAGTGTCTTGAAACCTTCCTCTTGAAAGAGTTCAAGTCATAGGAAGATGGAAATACAGACACAGGCAGGGAGTTCCAGGGTTTACCAGAGAACGAAATGAATGATTGAGAATACTGGATAACTATTGCATTAGAGAGGTGGACAGAATAAGGGTGTGAGAAAGCAGAAAGTCTTGTGCAGCGAGGCCGCGGGAAGAGGGAAGGCATGCAGTTAGCAAGATCAGAAGAGCAGTTGGCATGAAAATAGCGGTAGAAGATAGCAAAAGATGTAACAATGCGGCGATGAGAAAGAGACTAAAGACAGTCAGTTAGAAGAGAGGAGTTGATAAGACGAACAGCTTTTGACACCACCCTGTCTAAAAAGAGCGGTATGAGTGGAACTCCTCCTCCTCCCAGTACATGTAAAGCGTACTCCATATATGGGCGAATAAGGACGGATTCAGAGTTAGCAGCTGGGGGTCGTGACAAAAACTGGCGGAGACGTCTCAGAACACCTAACTGTCTTCATAGAAGCTGTTTTAGCTAGAGATGAGACGTGAAGTTTCCAGTTTAGATTATAAGTAAAGGACAGACCGAGGATGTTCAGCGTAGAAGAAGGGGACAGTTGAGCATCAATGAAGAAGAGGGGATAATTGTCTGGTAGGTTGTGTCGAGTTGATAGATGGAGGAATTGAGTTTTTGAGACATTGAACAATACTTAATTTGCTCTGACCCAATCAGAAATATTAGAGAGATCAGAAGTCAGGCGTTCTGTGACTTTCCTACGCGAACTGTTTACTTCCTGAAGGGTTGGACGTCTATGAAAAGACGTGGAAAAGTGCATTGTGGTATCATCAGCGTAGGAGTGGATAGGACAAGAAGCTTGGTTCATACCATTGATGAATAATAAGAAGAGAATGAGTGACAGGACAGAATCCTGAGGAAGACCACTGTTAAGAGATTTAGGAGAAGAACAGTGACCGTTTACCACAGCAGTAATAGAACTTTCAGAAAGGAAACCTGAGATGAAGTTACAGAGAGAAGGATAGAAGCCGTAGGAGGGTAGTTTGGAAATCAAAGCTTTGTGCCATACTCTATCAAAAGCTTTTGATATGTCCAAGGCAACAGCAAAAGTTTCACCAAGATCTCCAAAAAGGATGACCAAGACTCAGTAAGGAAAGCCAGAAGATCATCAGAGCTGCCTTGACGGAACACATACTGGCGATAATATAGAAGGTTGTGAAGTGATAGATGTTTAAGAATCTTCCTGTTGAGAACAGATTAAAAATCTAGATAATCAGGGAATTAAAGCAATAAGACGTTAGTTTGAGGGATTACAACGGTCACCCTTTTTAAGAACAGGCTGAATGTAGGTAAGCTTCCAGCAAGAAGGAAAGG
Source organism: Scylla paramamosain (assembly GCF_035594125.1). NCBI lineage: Eukaryota > Metazoa > Arthropoda > Malacostraca > Decapoda > Portunidae > Scylla > Scylla paramamosain. Next base: position 13,580 of record NW_026973753.1, read on the forward strand.
AAGATGTTGACAGAGAGAGTTGAAAGAATTTGACTAGGCGAGGTACAAGCACGGATGCACAGTTTCAGAGAACAATAGGAGGGACCCCATCAGGTCCATAAGCCTTCCGAGGGTTTAGGCCAGCAAGGGCATGGAAAACATCATTGCAAAGGATTTTAATAGGTAGCATAAAGTAGTCAGAGGGTGGAGGAGAGGGAGGAACAAGCCCAGAATCGTCCAAGGTAGAGTTTTTAGCAAAGGTTTGAGCGAAGAGTTCAGCTTTAGAGATAGATGAGATGGCAGTGGGAAAGATGAAAAAGCAAAGTTATTGGAGATGTTTTTGGCTAGGTGGCAGAAGTCATGAGGGGAGTTAGATCTTGAAAGATTTTGAAACTTTCTATTGATGGAGGAGTTTTTTGGTTAATTGGAGAAGAGAGTTAGCATGGTTCCAGGGAGAAATATAAAGTGCATGAGATTCAGGTGATGGAAGTCTCAAGTACCTTTGAGTACTGTTTAATTTCATTTGAACATGTGAGCCAGTGAGCCAGATATTTCTGGCAATTCACAATTTCAACACAATTTCAATTCACAATTACAACTAACGACTGCTGTCGTTAGTTGTAATTTTAGCCTTACTGTGAAAAACAATGCACTTCGATTTAGAGGCATCATGGCCACTCCATCCTTAAGTTTCTTAATATACACTTTTAATGATTGAAGCGAGGTTTTCATATCAAACTTTTCTTTTTCATTGCATGTAACTTTCAGTTTATTTAAAAGCCATTCCTCATCTTTATCTGTTGTACAATCACTGTTACCACCATTCATTAATCTCTTACTAAACACTTCAATAACATTATTAATATAATTTTCACCGTCAATAACACCAGACCACTTTGTTTTATCAGACTGTTGCTTAACCTCTTTCAAAAATTCTTTCATATTCTTGTTTCCAATTTTTTTCTTGAATTGCGACAGATCTTTCTTCCGTTTCATTTTTCTCACACAAAGACAAAGCCTCTTTGAACACTTTCCCACTCATATTAATTTTCCGACATTCATCAGAGTTTCTATTTCTTCCAGTAATTAGCCATTATTGATAATCGTCCCGTGATTTAGCATACAAATGTTTGACTCGTCTATTCCATCCTGGTATTACACTGAACTTGTTCCTGTCAATAACCTGCTGTGCATAATGACTAGAAGAGTACAAAACATTACCACCAATTATCATATCAATCTCCTCAATTTGTGCAAGGTGGTCAGCTTTCTGGCAACCAACACTACACCATCTAGGTGCCTCGCAGGGCATAATGCCTTGTGTATTACCAATAATATTTTAAAATGCATCTGGAAAATCACTTTTTTTTTCCCCATTGGATAAAACACTTATTTCCATGTTCAATTATAATAGTGCTACAGACATTGTTAGACACCCAAGTGAACGTTTGCCGCCATTGGTAAATGATCAGATCCGACAAGTTGATACAGAGCCTTAACATGGTTGACACAGACATCCTTTGAGCTTCCTCCTACAATATGGTCTAACCACTTACAGCAGCAGTTACTGTAAGGTATAAAAATCAAAGTGTTACCGTCCATCACGTTAAAATCCAGACAACACAAACAATTTCTCTCACAAAAGGTCACCAAGTTATTCCAGGCTCTGCTTATAAAAGGATCTGCATCAAAACCACCTAAAATAAAAATTAAATTAAAATCATGATTGATTAAAACACTTGAAATGTTCCAAGGCAAACCACCTGTGAAGATATTCTTCAAGTGTCTTCCTTTCCCATGTTACACTCCTCATATATACATTTATTATAACAATGTTCAAATAACCCACTGGTAATTGCAAAGCAATATAATTTTTCTCAAACAGAAACACCTTTACCTTAAAGGTCAAATCTTTCTTCCATATACAGGCCAGTCCACCTTCACACCTCCCTACATTGGATACAAGAGCCTTTCCAGAGTAGGCAGCTTGCACACTTACACCCTCATATTTCTCACTGACAAAATCTGTCACCAAGTCTGTCCTCTAAAACAAAAGTCTCTTGTAGAAAAATAAATTCATACTGAAAACCAGTTAAAGTGCGAATGACATCAATATTCTTCTTTAAAGAACAACAATTATATGTGCAAACTTTAACATCCATATCGAAAAACAAAAAACGATATATATATACGAGTATATATATATATATATATATATATATATATATATATATATATATATATATATATATATATATATATATATATATATATATATATATATATATATATATATATTTTCATGTATTGACTTCAGCTAAAGAACAACAATTATATGATCAAACTTTAACATCCATATCGAAAAACGAAAAACGTTATATATATATATATATATATATATATATATATATATATATATATATATATATATATATATATATATATATATATATATATATATATATATATATATATATATATATATATATATATATATATATATATATATATATATATATATATATATATATATATATATATATATATATATATATATATATATATATATCGTTTTTCGATATGATAATGATATGATAATATTATATATATATATATATATATATATATATATATATATATATATATATATATATATATATATATATATATATATATATATTATCATATCATTATCATATCGAAAAACGATATATATATATGTCACGCATAATGTGGATAATTGCCTAATGTGAACATTAGGCAGTGAAATTGCCTAATCTTCATATTAGGCAATTTGTTTGCACGATGTTGACAATAGGCAACTTACTTGCTTAATGTCCACTTTAGGCATGATTTTCAAATTAGGCAAGGGTATTTTGCCTAATGTGAATTGAATGACAAACCAGTGTCTACAGTTTTGTTCGAATGTTGTTCGAAACTTTGGGTCTGTTATAGTTAGGTTAGGTTAGGTTAGGTTAGGTTAGGTTAGGTTAGGTTAGGTTAGGTTAGGTTAGGTTAGGTTAGGTTAGGTTAGGTTAGGTTATTATTAGAACAAAATTTACACCAGCTGACCTAAGTGGGATCAAACAGACCCTTATAAAGTCTGAAGAGGTTCCTGATATCTGCCTATCGATGAGAACAGCAACAGCAAGAGCCACTGGTGGGCAAGGTTATACAAAGTGTCAATGTACTACTCAATGTACATCAGGAAGGTGCAGCTGCCTAAGAAAAGAAATTAAATGCAACTCGCGCTGTCACCCAGGCAGATCATGCAAAAATTTGTGATTGGACTCAACTGAACCCTGAGATCGATTGACCTATTTTACTTATACTAATATTGCATTAATTAATTATGTTTTCCTTATTCACATTGGGCAAAATTGAGCTGCATAATTTGAACAATAGGCATTTTTTGCCTAATGTTAACAATTTGTAAACTTTACGCAACCTACTTGCTTGATGTACACATTAGGCAATTTTCTGCCTAATGTTCACATTAGGCAATTGTCCACATTATGCGTAACATATATATATATATATATATATATATATATATATATATATATATATATATATATATATATATATATATATATATATATATATATATATATATTTTTTTTTTTTTTTTTTTTTTCTTTTTTTTTCTTTTTTTTTCTTTTTTTATGTAAGAAGGACACTGGCCAAGGGCAACAAAAATCAATAAAAAAATGCCCACTGAAATGCCAGTCCCGTATATATATATATATATATATATATATATATATATATATATATATATATATATATATATATATATATATATATATATATATATATATATATATATATATATATATATATATATATATATATATATATATCGTTTTTCGTTTTTCGATATGGATGTTAAAGTTTGCTTATAAAATTGTTGTTCTTTATCTGAAGTCAATACATGAAAATAGCTGGACGAAAATAGTCAAACTGACATCGTCTTTCGACACAAGACCCGAATAACATGAATCAATCAGCACAGGTCCCACAGTGACAAACACATGGACACCAGCCACTTCACCAAACTACATACACCTAATAACTACATACAAATGATGCACCGTCTCACCACAGGTATGGAACTGACGCAAAATTCTCCACCGGGACCCCCGCCATGTTTAATTTATCTCACCCTCTCATCGCTGGAATAATCACTAATACCTATACAAATTAACCCTGCTACTGACCCAAACCTGAATACCGTTGCATAAAGAGTCAAAAGAGATATTTGACACAAAATACAGATCCTGGACACACCTCTGACACGTCTGCACGCTGCCTAAGCTGGGCTCCTCTGAGACCCGGAAACAACAACGATACGTTGTCAGTCACTGCCTGTGTCCGGCTAAAGTAACACAATCCTACAATCCTATTAAACATTAAACATAAACATGTACGAACATTTATGCACTTAATTCCCAAATTTCCCTGCCTAATGCATTTCATGTAATTCAATAGTCCAACATAATTACCAACATAGACGAAGTTATAACTAAAACACCACAGTACAACCCATAAATAAACCACGCCAAGGTGGTTCACTTATTCAGTGATACTTACATATTACATATCACATATTGCATACAACACAGACCTTACATAGAAATAAATTTCTAATATATTGTGATTTTTACTATAATCACAATACATATATGCACTACATTTTTTTCATACTTGGAGGAGACCAGCCGAGGCCACAAAAACCGGAAAATGTCCGTTTATGTTCTGCTGTCATAGAAATAACGCTGACACTGAAACTCAAGTTTAATAACGATTTCTCAATGTAAAGTCATAGGTGAAAATAAAAAAAAAGAAACAGGTTCCATAGTTACCTATTAAAAGATATGAATAAGTGAGGGTACTGGTTAACTCCTGCATTCGCTGCATTTGCATTAAGTTTAGGGTATAACTTTCAAAGTAACCACTGTGACTATAAAACGCGCAATCGAATACTTCAGGGATTTAAGTGCCAATAGCTACAATTTAGCTTACAAGTCTTACTCAAATTACCATATTACCATTACCTATTATCCAATGGTTAATATCATGACGTCAGTAATCTTCATTATTATCGCTATTCTCGTTGTAATCAGTCTCATATGCACTTGATCTGCATCCTGTGCAAAACAAGTCACGTCACCAATTGTGAAGGGATGTCACCACCAAGTAAACAAATCTATCAGAATGGTTGCTGATCTCATTACCATCGCTACCGTTACATGAAATCCGTACAGAGGCGGTGTTCACTTCCTTGCTAATGAAACACGAGGCCAAACAGCAGAGGTCACTGGCTGATCTGTCATCCCTGTCAGCCCACCCGGTGACCCGCGCTGACCTTTCTCAATCCATGGTAGATCCCCACGCTAAATGTAGTTGTTATAGTTCAAGTAATGTGGGCGTATGCACACACACACACACACACACACACACACACACACACACACACACACACACACACGGATGTGAAAAAAAATGTGCATAAAATTTTCTGAACTCATTTCAAACTTTTATTTTCTGGCAAAACCAAGCAAGTCCGGGACAAAACTTTTCTAATAAACTTAGTCTTCCGGGGCAGGTTGGGCTGGGACCTCACCAGACTCCTAAAGCAGTACTTCGCTGCCAATTTAAAAAAGGCGGAGTGGGAACAATAGCAGAAATATAAATTATGTTCTTTGAATTACGCAACAACAATTATTCAGAGGTGAGTGACCGAACGCTTCCATAACACAGCAAGTCATCACAAGACAGGCGGGTATGTGAGACTGTCTCGTGGATTATTCAGAGGTGAGTGACCGAACGCTTCCATAACATAGCAAGTCATCACAAGACAGGCGGGTATGTGAGACTGTCTCGTGGATTTTTTTGATAGCATCAGAAAACGTCGTGTAATATTAAAGTGTAACTTCAGGAGTACATTTGCACACTAAACTAGCTTACATTTAGGGAATGTGCTACATTCAAGTCAGACTACACACACACACACACACACACACACACCCACACAGTTGGTAGCGCAGTGGTTGGTACGCCTGATTCATACTCTGGAGGACTCAGGTTCGAATTCTGGGTAAGGTCAGAAGTCTTTGGGTGGACTTCTTTGCAGTGCAGCCCCTGCTCACCTGGCAGTGATTAGGTACCTGGTGTAAATCGGAATTAGTGACCCGCAGCTAGGTAGGATAAACAAACTCTGAATAGTAAAATACACAGGGGTGACCTGACTATCCCGGGGCTAGTCTACCAGGCTGACCGGCGCCATCTGGCACCCAAAGTATCAACTTGTAACATACTTCCTTAAGGTTAAATGTGTATGTATATTACTGTATAAGTACGCAATATGTGGTTGTTCAGCTATAAGGCTGCAAGATTAATAAACCGGATATTATTATTATCAATTATAATTATCATTATTATTTATAATTATTACTATTATTACACACACACACTCCCGAACTCATGCCATGTTTCTCCCTATTTAAAGACCATAAGAACATAAGGAAAGCTGCAAGAAGCTAGTAGACCTATACGTGACACCCTCTGCAAGACAACAAGAAAAAAAAAAAAAAACATACCATCTATAGCCAGTTTGTAGCCACTTATTCTTATCAACTATACAATGGATTTGAAATACTCTCAATGCTGACGATACGAAATTTCTGTGTCAAAAGTCCTTCACAGGCACCAGCGCGCCCTGCATCACTCCGCCTCACGCACCACCCCAGCAAAGACTGGCCAGGGTCACCACTCACCACTGCCACGCACCATTTCTCATCCTCGCTGGTCTGTTGCTCGTACATACCACCAATATATTATTTTCTTCGATCAACAACTTAAATTTCTATGATTTAGGAGCATCTTCTTGTAGCTATCTCATCATATGATTACTTAGTGCAGCGCAAGGTGGCTTTAGTACCAGGTGGATATCACATAAACCATCTTTATCTAGTTGGTGAAGCTTATCGTGATGGCAAACCTTACTGAATGCGCACATGCCTCGTCAGACTTAGTAATCTAGTTTAGTCACTGCTATCCGTTTTCAACATAAACACATCCAGGCTTATAAACAACTGGTGCCCATAGTCTACTGTTGCAGAACAGAGAATATCATAGTCAGGTCCTAATTTCTAGTCCATCTTGATCAACCAGGAGAGAAGGGAGGAAGGGATGAGGGTGGATGGTCATTTCAGGGTTAACAAAGCGTCAGTAGCTCCAACTAGCTCGTTGTGCGGTCTCCAATCCTCAAAAATATTCGCTTCATATCTTGTTTCCTTCGCACAACTTTTCATTATTTTAAGGCAAGAATTCAAATATGTTAAAACTAGTGGTGTTTCTGCAAATTATACACAGGCATCTGTAAAACAAGGGTGAAATTATCATTATCGTACGTTACTGTAACGAGACAGATCTGAAGCACTTAACATAAAAGGAAACGATTCTTGTGTGTGTGTGTGTGTGTGTGTGTGTGTGAGAGAGAGAGAGAGAGAGAGGATTATCCACCCTCGTTGCATGTTAGCAATGAAATACTCATTTGTAACATGTCATATATACTTCATATTTGTCAAGATATTGTAACATTGTAAACAGTAAAGGTTTAGCAGAAAATGAATTGATCCGATATTAAAATTGTGGCATGAATTTAACTGACTCTTACAATATTCCCTCCACTCTCCAGTGTCCACACACACACACATACACACACACACACACAAAGTTGAGGATTACAGACTTAATTTACTTCAAAACAGCATACCGACCAATACTGATCTAAAATCCAAGCAAAGTAAAATATCCCGGACAGAGCCTCTTCACAAGGGAATGTAAAAAAAAAAAAAAAAAAAAATCGGAAGAGAAAGGCTGCCGAAGGTTTAGTGAGGCGGTACAAAAGATCTGAGACGCTCTCCAAACACTCCAATTAGAGGCGATGGAAGGGCGATCAGTGTTGGTGGCAAGTGTGATGCCGGGGAGCAAGTATATCCTTAATTAACACGGTCGGAATATCACACGCACGAAAGAAGATTTTTATCAAAAGTTTTAATTTGTTCTGTTATTTCCAAAAGATCTCCAGTTTCAGTTTTCTCTATTATTTCGAAAATCAATCTGCACATTATAAGTTTCAAATGTGAGCCACAAAATTAATTTACCCGTCGTGCACTGAATAAGATGGAGGCAAATATTGCGATGCCGCGACACACAACCCTTTCAATTTTACCTTTTTGACAGCCGAATGTGTCGCTTTTTTTTTTCTTTGCATTTGCTGGTCTTCTTCAAACACACATATAAAATAGTAACAACAACAACAACAACAATAACACTGTTACTGTTACTGCACACTTTTCTATCCACAATATAATGAAAAAAAAAAAAAAAAAACATTGGAAGGGCAGCATTTCGATTACAACGTGAAGGAAACTCCATCAGCCGCCACAGCACCTCACGCATAAGTAACCCTTGCCGTGAAGACCAGCGGGCCATAACACAATTAGCTCACTAATGACTCTCACTAGACAATGACAAATGATCTGAGAGTATTAACAGTTCTCTTCATTTAATTAATTGATGAGAATGATCCAGACAGCTGCCTAGATCTTCGACCAAGTGCACACTGCCCTAACGTTATTCTTTACTCGCCTAAGAATCAGCGTCTCATTTTTTACTTATACTCGTGTATTCCTTATTATTATATTCTGGCTAGGAAAAATGTACAATGTAGGAAATAAAGCAGAGAGTTATCTTTTTGGGTCTTTTTTTTTATCTTTTATATGTAGGAGGGGCACCGGCCAAGGGTGACACATCTGCAATAAATATAAAAGCCCCACCAAGGTGCCGGTCCACGAACAGAGTCGAAAGCGGTAGTCAAAAATTACAGGATAAGTGTCTTGAAGCCTCCCTCTTGAAAGAGTTCAAGTCATAGGAAGGTGGAAATACAGAAGTAGGCAGGGAGTTCCTGAGTTTACCAGAGAAAGGGATGAATGATTGAAATAGTGGTTAATTCTTGTATTAGAGAGGTGGACAGAATAGGGGTGAGAGAAAGAAGAAAGTCTTGTGCAGTGAGGCCGCGGGAAGAGGGGAGGCATGCAGTTAGCAAGATCAGAAGAGCAGTTGGCATGAAAATAGCGGTAGAAGACAGCTAGAGATGCAACATTGCGGCGACGAGAGAGAAGCTGAAGACAGTCAGTTAGAGGAATTGCTAAGATGAAAAGCTTTTGATTCCATCCTGTCTAAAATAGTGGTACGAGAGGAAGCCCCCCCACCCAACAATATATGTAAAGCATATTTCATACATGAACGGATAAGGCCTCTGTACAGAGTTAGCAGCTGGGGAGGTGAGAAGAACTGGCGGGGATATCTCAGAACACCTAACTTCATAGAAGCTCTTTTACCTAGAGATGAGATGTGAAGTTTCCAGTTCAGATTATAAGTAAAGGACAGACTGAGGATGTTCAGTGTAGAAGAGGGAGACAATTGAGTGTCATTGAAGAAGAGGGGATAGTTGTCTGGAAGGTTGTGTCGAGTTGATAGATGGGGGAATTGAGTTTTTGAGGCATTGAACAATACTAAGTTTGCTCTGCCCCAATCAGAAATATTAGAGATATCAGAAGTCAGGCGTTCTGTGGCTTCCCTGCGAGAATCATTTACTTCTTGAAGTAGTAGTAGTAGTAGTAGTAGTAGTAGTAGTAGTAGTAGTAGTAGTAGTAGTAGTAGTAGTAGTAGTAGCAGTAGTAGTAGTAGTAGTAGCAGAAGCAGAAGCAGCAGCAGCAGCAGCAGCAGCAACAGCAGCAGCATCTCTTTCCTAAATACATACTTAATCATGTAATGATGTCCAAACGCACCTGAGCCCAGATTGCCTACACACCCACTTAAAGAAAGGAAGAAAAGGACAAATATAGATAAGAAGTCATAATACCGATAGGAGAGCACAAGTGTAGCTCAGGTCTTGTATACGACAATTAGGTAAATACACACACACACACACACACACACACACACACACACACACACACACACACACACACACACACACATTCCGCTGATAAAAAGGAATTTCAAAGGATGTAGAAAAACGAGACAAAAATCAAAGTATTTCCATTCTGAATAGCTATGAATGTTGCTCTAGTGTTCTCTCTTATGTAGGATTTTATAGTGAACTGTAAGCTGCCTTACATTTCTTTCTTAACTTGATACCGTTCGCGCTTATTTTTAGAGTACGATTAAGGGAGAAAAGTATATGATAGTTGTACAACAGCAGAAGCAGCAGCAGCAGCTGCAGTAGTAGTCGTAGTAGTAGTAGTAGTAGTAGTAGTAGTAGTAGTAGTAGTAGCAGTAGTAGTAGTAGTACATAAGAACATATGAACATAAAGAATAAGGGAAGCTGCAAGAAGCCAACAAGCCAGCACGTAACAGTCACCCTATGAAACATACATACAGTATCTACTTATTTTCGTGTATCATCACTATCCATACATTCCTATAATTTTCTGAAGCTTAGTACCAACAGTTTGATTAATGAGCCCATTCCATTCATCTATCACTCTATTTCAAAACTAATTCCTTCCTCTCGTTTTCTTAAACCTAACTTATTTTCAAGTTTGAATCCGTTATTTTTTGTTCGTAGTAGTAGTAGTAGTAGTAGTAATAGTAGTAGTAGTAGTAGCAGTAGTAGTAGCAGTAGTAGTAGAAGTAGTAGTAATAGTAGCTACGGTAATAACACTCATGAAAATGATAACTACTAATATGAATGATAATGACATTAAACACTCACGTGTAATGTGCTGCACTGAAATATATTTTTAGCCAAGTGCAGCTTTGCATGCATGGACTGTGGAGGGTTTTAATGACTATAATGACAAAAATGCGTATCGGGTGACATTATATACGAATATTGAACGTGCTTTGTTATCAGGAATTATGATATTATGGAAAACCTTACACAGATCGTATTGGCTCATTATAGACTCTGTAAACTGAATAGATGAATGAATAAATAAATAAATAAATGAATAACAAATAGATAAATAAATAAATAAACAGATGAATGAATAAACTAGGAATATGACAGACCATAAGAATTTATTTACTTATTTATCTATTTTCCACAAGAGAGGCTCAACTCAACTTTCCTTTGTTGCTTTTCATGTGTGTACAAGAAAGGCAATTTTCCCTCATTAGCCGCGAGGTTCATGGTACAAATACTGCTTTGTTCGGTAATCATTAAGCACATTGTTACAAACTCTTCATTATCATCGTCACCATCTTTAAATAACAGCTTATGAGAAAAACAACAAACAAAAGACAACGTTATAATGGAATGTGGAGAAAAATAATAGGCAGACATTTCTGAAATTAATTTAGCTTCCCTATTGAAACCATTTTTTACTTAGTTTTGTTAATGAACGACAATGACTTAGTTTTTTTACTTATTTATTTTTCTATTAACTAACCTCTCACACACGCGAAAACATAATCTCGTACTGCATCTCACATATTAATATCAAACCATGAAAAAAATCTAGAGGTATACGCCACATTCTCACAAGAAGGAGCAAGCACCCACCAGCCACACGAGCCACGCCACAATGCACGGGCGCCTTGAGATACCCCCCCTTCCCATCAAGGGGCGGCCAGGCGCTCGCAGGCGGCAAATTCCGTTTTCTGTGACGCGGAATACCCTGAGTATGAAGCAATTTTTAGCCTCCAGTGTCCAGGAAATTGACCTTTACACACACTGTTGCTCCCTCATCGCCATGAAAACTCTTGCAAATGGGTTATATCTTCCACTTGTGATGTCAATCCCGGGCGGGTGTGAGGGGGAAGAAGGGGCAGCGAGCAGCAACGGTGGAGAGAAATGGTGAGAACACAAAAAGCCTCTGCAGGGAGCCGGGACTGGCCGCCTTGACATGTTGTGGCTGATTTGAGAGAATGGCACCGCGGGAGGGGACTTGGCCACGCTGAGGGGACGCGAGACACTGGGCTGCAAAGGTTAAGGATTTTGAAGCTACAAAGATTCCCCTTAAATTGTTCCACTTTTTCGCAGCACACAGTGGCGGTGTCACTGGCTGGATTAAAGTGTCAGGAAAAAGGTAGCAGGGAGGGTGGATATCCTAGCATCTAAAGGGAGGTGGAGACGAAGAAGAGGGAGTGTGTGCTCTGAGAGCAGGTGAAAGATAAAGTGAAATGTACCGTGATGCTTGTGCTTTGTGGATGACGAAAAGAGAGACGAAAAGAAAACGATCACAGGACGAAACTAAGGAAAGGAAAGGGGTAAAGGAAGAGAAAGTGCCATGAAAATGTAGAGGGGATACCTGATTTTTTTTTCTGTGTGTGTGTGTGTGTGTGTGTGTGTGTGTGTGTGTGTGTGTGTGTGTGTGTGTGTGTGTGTTCAGTAATGACGCAGCAGCATGGAGATGATGCCCCTTCGATCTTGTGTTCCGAGTTCGTGATGAGTTCGCTTCCCGGCTTAAATCCGCGCCCTTAGAGAGCAAACTATTCAAATTATGCAGTCAAGTATAACAGGAGGAAAGGCAGCAGTAGTAACAGAGCCAGTAACCTTGATGCGGAGAAATCTCTCTCTCTCTCTCTCTCTCTCTCTCTCTCTCTCTCTCTCTCTCTCTCTCTCTCTCTCTCTCTCTCTCTCTCTCTCTCTCTCCACCAGAATATACAGCTTAACCTTTAGACATCCACGTTATCCGGGGAAGCTGGTATCATGGCTGGTACCAGCTTGAACTTACTAGGCGGTTAAGTAGCTTTGCTTGTGGTAGAGGTCAATATAAATGGTGCAGCATCGCATCTCAAAATATAAAACACGTAAGGCGGTGTGAAGAGTGTGGAAAGATACACTGCCCTTAGGTGTTGTCGCTTGCAGTAACTCACAGATGCCTACACGAGCACGCGAGAGGGAGGCTCATCGACCTGCAATCCCAGTGATTTCCCTGAAGAAGCGGTCATATCTCCTTCCATCTACATCTATCAGGATTTCTTGATACATTAATGCCTCAGGGTGTACTCTTAAGGTAGAATCGCTGCCACATATTCCATAACTGAATGTCATGAATTATCTATGAAGCAAGACACTTCCGGAACTAATTACAAGTGGACCTTTTGTAAACACTATTGACAAAACAGAGGGAGGTTTTACATCATCCCAGTGCAAAATGTGCAATGTGTGCCCACATCTGTGGATCACTGCAGGGCATGTTGTGTCTCTGCCCGGTCATAACATTGGTTCTCCACTCTTCAGACACGGGGACAAATATAAAATACTTAATCACATAATCGCAAATTAGTGTGTGTGTGTGTGTGTGTGTGTGTGTGTGTGTGTGTGTGTGTGTGTGTGTGTGTGTGTGTGTGTGTGTGTGTGTGTGTGTGTGTGTGTGTGTATACATGTGTGCGTGTTCGTGACACAATTGTTGTTGCATTTCGGGAACCATGGACTGGGTAGGGATTTCTTTTCTTTTTTTTTTCTTTCTGCAAAGTTTAATTACTTTTTATCAGCATCCTCTACTTGCAAAAAAAAAAAAAAAAAACATACATCATGATCTTTTAAGATGTGGTGAGTAATTTTACACCATGTCCATCTGGGTGTGTTGGTGGTGGCGGTGGTGATGCATGTCACTCCTGTCATGAAAAGCCTGCAAGGCGTCTGTCGCGGAAAAAAAAATAAAAAATAAAAAACTCTAGGAGTCGACAGGGAATGAGATGGAGAGATGGATCTGCGACAAACTAGAGAGAGTGGGCGCAACAGACGGTGGTGGGGAGAGAAGCAACTGAGAATATTCATTCATGGAGCCAACCTTTGACACTAGGGAGACAGCAGAGGAGAAGAGGTGATACATGTGAGCTGTTACACGTTGCAGTGTATCCGTTTATCAAGAGGAAAAGCGTTGGTGAAAGTGAGAAAGATGCACATGTGAAATATCTTAAAATTCTCGGGGGAAATTACCGCTGCATAATGATGCCAAACACTTACAATATAAACACACCAAAAGCTTCAGCCTCGTATGTTTCTTCTCGCCGGATGTTTAATGTAACAGCGTATCTTTGAAGTTCTGGATGATCCCAAAGGTGTGTGTGTGTGTGTGTGTGTGTGTGTGTGTGTGTGTGTGTGTGTGTGTGTGTGTGTGTGTGTGTGTGTGTGTGTGTGTGTGTGTGTGTGCCACAGGGATCAGTATTAGGGCCATTATTATTTCTAATATATATCAATGACTTGGATAGTGGAATTAGTAGCGATGTTAGTAAATTTGCGGATGACACAAAGATAGGTAGATTAATTAGGTCAGAAGCGGATGCCATCGCCTTGCAGACAGACTTAGATAGAATGAATGAATGGACGGATAGATGGCAAATGCAATTTAATATCAATAAATGCAAAGTGCTTAGCGTAGGTAGAGGAAACCCACACAATACTCGTAGGTACACATTAAACACCCAAACTCTGGTAGGTACAGGGTACGAGAAAGATTTAGGAGTTATAGTTAGCTCTGAACTCCGTCTAGGGAAACAATGCTTAGAAGCCAGAAACAAGGCAAATAGGGTACTAGGATTCATTTTTAGGAGTGTTAAAAGTAGAAGGCCGGAAGTAATATTAAAGTTATACTTGGCGCTGGTCAGACCTCATCTAGACTACGCTGTGCAGTTCTGGTCCCCACATTACAGGAAAGATATAGGTCTATTAGAATCAGTACAGAGGAGAATGACTAAAAGGATACAGGGGATGAGGAGTATTCCTTGCGAGGCGAGATTGAAGTTGTTAAATTTACATTCTCTAGAGAGACGTAGGTTAAGAGACCTGATAGAAGTCTTTAAGTGGTATAAGGGTTATAACAAGGGGGATGTAAGCAAAATTCTTAGGATCAGCAACCAGGGTAGAACAAGAAATAACGGGTTCAAGCTTGAAAAATTTAGGTTTAGGAAGGAGATAGGAAAAAATTGGTTCTCAAATAGAGTGGTAGATGAGTGGAACGGACTCAGTAATCATGTAGTTAGTGCTAGGACACTAGAGAGCTTTAAGAGAAGATTAGACAAGTTTATGGATGGGGATAACAGATGGAAATAGGTAGGAGTGTTTCATACAGGGACTGCCACGTGTAAGCCTGGTCGCTTCTTGCAGCTTCCCTTATTTCTTATGTTCTTATGTTCTTATGTGTGTGTGTGTGTGTGTGTGTGTATGTGTGTGTGTGTGTGTGTGTGTGTGTGTGTGTGTGTGTGTGTGTGTGTGTGTATGTGTGTGTGTGTGTGTGTGTGTGTGTGTGTGTGTGTGTGTGTGTGTGTGTGTGTGTGTGTGTGTGTGTGTGTGTGTGTGAGTGTGTGTGTGTGTGTTTACACAGAAAAATATTAATAATAAAGCAAATTTCAGCGCAAGAAAGAAAACAATGGTGAGGGGAACGGTAGGATAACAACTATATGAGGAGGGAGTGAGAACACCTCTCTATGAAGCTATGAGAGCTATGAAGCTGTGAGAGCTGGGGAGAAAAGAGGAATGTGGGGAGTCACGACCCTGGATAGATGTTGGCTGATGACGGAGGAGGAGGAGGAAGGGAGAGCTTAACTGTGGGTGCTATAATGCTAAAATCAAGAGAGAGGGAGGAAGAGAGAGAGAGAGAGAGAGAGAGAGAGAGAGAGAGAGAGAGAGAGAGAGAGAGAGAGAGAGAGAGAGAGAGAGAGAGAGAGAGAGTGTCTCCTTCAGCACCATACGACAGACTTGCTGGAAACCTAAACGGAAAAAAAAAGAGGCTGTGGGCTCAAGGAGTTGATTAGACTGGCTGGAACAAAAATGAATTAGCGAGTGATTTATGGCGGGGACCAAGGTGGCTGCTCCCTCAAGAGTAGTGTGCAGAGGTTGGGGGGGGGGGGGTGAGGTGGCTACAGGATACAGAATCCGGTAAGCCACTGTAAGGAAATGATGCAGTGTGTGGGTGATGGGGAGAGTGAAGGGAGATGATAACTGTCTGTAAGCCATCTATTCTTCACCATGTTATCTATCACTCATTCAGTCCATCATATCCTATTTATCAATCAATCAGTCAATCAGCCTATCTATCTATCTATCTATCTATCTATCTATCTATCTAACCGTCTGCCTGTCTGTCTCAAAAGGTGTGTGTCTCAAGGAGTTCTCGTCCTCCTCCTCTTCTCTTCATCGTGGCAAACTGTCAGGAGACAGGGAAGCGTTTCAGTGCCTCAAATTATTTATTTCATGATAGAATTCCTTATAATATACACATATTATTGAATTTTATCGCATTAGAAGCAAGTGTGCCCTTCTGAGAAATAAATCAACAATAATCATAATCATTACGTCACTACTCTGTACAGACTTACTAAATTATAAAGACTTGCGGTGTAAAAACAATGAAAAGACTATCCAGCTTCCTCAGACGCTGCATGAATGCTGCAGATGAAACACAACTTTCCACTGA
>NW_026973753.1:35000-47500 GCF_035594125.1 Scylla paramamosain
TGCATCAAAAACTCAATACCTCCATCTATCAACTCGACACAAGCTTTCAGACAACTATCCCCTCTTCTGCAGCGACACTCAACTGTCCCCCTCTTCTACACTGAACATTCTTGGTTTGTCCTTCACATCTCATCTCTAGGTAAAACAGCTTCTATGAAATTAGGCGTTCTGGGTCTTCTCCGCCAGTTTTTTTTTTTTTTTCTTTTTTTTCTCACCCCCTACCCACAAGCTGCTGTGTACAGGAGCCTTATCCGTCCATGTAAAGGCTATGCTTCACATTTATTGGGGGGTTCCATTCACACCGCTCTTTTAGACAGAGTGGAATCAAAAGCTTTTCGTCTTATCAACTCCTCCTCTCTAACTGACTGTCTTCAGCCTCTTTTTCATCGCCGCAATGTTGCATCTCTTGTTATCTTCTACCGCTCTTTTCATGCCAACTGCTCTTCTGATCTTGCTAACTGCATGTCTCCCCTCCTCCCTCGGCCTCGCTGCACAAGACTTTCTTCATTCTCTCACTCCTATTCTGTCCACCTCTCAAATGCAAGAGTTAACTAGTATTCTCAATCATTCATCCCTTTCTCTGGTAAACTCTGGAACTCCCTGCCTGCTTCTGTATTCCACCTATGTTGCGAGGTTGTAAGTAGAAATTATTCCTCAAATCTATAATCAGTAAGGCATAGTAAATAGGAAATGAGACTTCAGAGTAATCAGAAAGGAAAACTGTAAGTCACAAAATTCATAGTATGTTATATTCTTTGATAATTGCGGGTGTACGCAGCAGCCATGGCCTTGAGAC
Organism: Scylla paramamosain; assembly: GCF_035594125.1. Taxonomy (NCBI): domain Eukaryota; kingdom Metazoa; phylum Arthropoda; class Malacostraca; order Decapoda; family Portunidae; genus Scylla; species Scylla paramamosain. The sequence continues at coordinate 35,797 of NW_026973753.1, forward strand.
GTAAGGTGTTGCCAGATGTACATCCAACCTTTTACCTGAACGTACAGTTCTCGTTTATTTATAGGTATTTATAATGTAAAGACGTACTGATTTATTGCACATACTGTAAGGTTGTGAAAGTATATGTAGAGGTGAGATTGAAAGCTTTAAAAAATATAAAAGTAAAATTCCGCTTCCCAAGTCTGATATCGTGGGCTCTGAGGAGGGAAATAATCTTGGAATCAAAATCGCATGGTAGCCACACTTGCATTCATACCATGGGAATAATATAATATAATATAATATATATATATATATATATATATATATATATATATATATATATATATATATATATATATATATATATATATATATATATATATATATATATATATATATATATGAATCGACTTGTTATTTTCCCTTTTCTGTCATTTTACGGGGTAAATAAGAAGCTTAGGAAAAAGAAATGCAGCCTGACAAGACCACTATCTCTGACAAAGCGCAACACTGTACTGGTTAAAAGTTTTTCCTTTGAAATGTTATTACAAGTTTTCTTTTCTGTGATGCCTGTCAGCACTACGTATATTTTACTTTGTTTATACACATCTTAACACTGTTCCTCGAATACACCTTGCTGTGGCTCTTATGGTCTCTGATGCTGGATGTGAGGCTTAAAATTTCGTTACTTTATGGTGCAAACGTTTCTTATGAAGATTTAACGATAGGAGTTCGTTAAAAAGTTTTCCAGAAGTATTTCTCAAATTTCTTCGCTGAATTTAAATGGCATACGCATGTATAACATTAGCTTCTCTGAAGGACGACCAGAAATACGCATCCTATTTTCCCAGAATACAAAGAGGTATCTCTTGAATTCTTTGCTCTGTGGTCGTGCTCTCCCTTCCTGCCGTGTCGTGAAATGAAAACAAACAGAGGCACAAAGCATTACTTTTCCCAGGTGGTCTGTTGATGCAGTTATGAATAAAGAAGTATAAAATTTAGGTTGAGAGCATGACATAATCCACTTCTCAACTCTCTTTCAAAACAAATACCACCTGGTAAAGTAGAGCAGGAAATCGACTGCTTGCAAATTATGGTGACACACTGAACGCACGGCTGCACTAACTCACTTTGCCAGAAACAATGAACGCAGAGCAACATAACGTAGGTCAGGTGAGGGCACAACTGCTGAGCAAGGTCAAGGCCACGCTTCTTGAATTTTCCTGGTCAGGTTCTGGTCAACGGACTTGGCAGCGTCCCGACTCATGGTCCGCCTGACGCTCGCCTGCAATCCGGTGACACACGGCGTCCAGGGAACCATTTGTCACTCCCACAGTCGGCTCAGGTCGGGTTGATGCTGCAATGGAGAACCCCCTTAGGTTTGCGGCACTGCACCGTAAGCCTCCAGCCAACAGCCGTGCAGGGAAGCACATTCATAGCCGCACCTCCCCACCTGCCGCCTTAATGAATATGGCATTACTAACGTCTGGACTGTTACGGCCAGCAATGATCGCAGCCTGACATGCAAGACCCTCATTCTCAACACTCTCCTCCTGGCAGTTACTGATTAACTTATTTGTGAGTTTCTCGCTTTGTTCTGTCATTGAACAACTACAAGGCTACCAACAAAACATTAGTGAAATCCTCAGATATTGCAAAATCATTTCATCTTTAGATTTTTCTCTGCATGTTGAATATTTACGTTACGAAAGGAACACATTGTACATTTCATTTCAAGATATTTTCTTGTCACTATAATATTGAATAAATAAATATATATATATATATATATATATATATATATATATATATATATATATATATATATATATATATATATATATATATATATATATATATATATATATATATATATATATATATATATATATATAGTTATAGTTATAGCTATAGTTATAAAGATCATAATGTATATAAAACATATCTAGTAATTTTCATTTTAGGCATTTAAAATTTCAAACTTCTAACCTAAAAAAAAAAAAAAAGTGACATGATGAACGTTGACATGTTGATTGCAGCCTCCTTGGACGTTGTGACGCAGCATTTCAAGCCAGAGAGCTGCCGTCTAGTCTCCTCAGCCAGACGAATCGCTGCTTGTCTCTTCGTGAGGGGCCCGATGGCTTGAGTCACGCTTAATCCACTCATCCTCGAGAACCAACACACCTTTATATCTAGGTTGTGAAGATAAGCTTTCCTGACGAAGGATTGAGGGCTGGACGGTGTGTGTGTGTGTGTGTGTGTGTGTGTATGCCAAGATGGGTGGGTGAGTTCGCGTTGGTGTGAGTGGGTGGGTGGGTGTGCGTCCATGTCTTCTGAGTAACGAGAAACAACACGTTCATAAGGATTTACGTAAATTACAACTGTATATATATATATATATATATATATATATATATATATATATATATATATATATATATATATATATATATATATATATATATATATATATATATATATATATATATATATATATATATATTATAACAGCCCTCGAGCTCATGGGACTTCGCTCCCTCATCCGCCACTCCTCGAGACGCCCGCAGGTTGGGAATCTCGATCTACCGCTCCACTTACATCGGGGCTTCAGACTCAAGCCTCGGACACCAAACCCAAGCCACCTCCTGCCTTATGGTCGACACCTCAGGAGTCTACTACACACATCAGAGGATCTACTTCCCTCTCCCGGGAGCTTGGATTCTGGGTCATCTTTCACACAAGCATAGCAGAACACTCACAACACTCGTGCACACACGTTCACGTCTCCACTCATTACACCAGTGCTACCCTCACGTCGACACGCCACACGTTACACCTGCACACACCCTCGTTATACAAGTGCTACACTCACGCCACACTCGCACACACACACACGCATAGACAACTGCTGAGCCCGTGCCATCACTACAAGTATTTCATACTATATATTGTTAATTTATTGTCCTGCTTCATTCTTGTTCTTTTTTTTTATTTTTATTGTTCCTATTCAATATATATGTATGTATATATATATATACGATATATATATATATATATATATATATATATATATATATATATATATCGTATGTAAGCAAGCAACTGAAGGTAAGTGTGATAAAACTACCTACTCCTAAGCAACCCCATGTCCAGGACTTATGGACGAGTGTACAGTGCAGTAAGTTGCCAGCTTTTATTATAGGTTGTGTTTAAAGACACCCCAAGGCCACACCTTCCTCTTCTGAATATGTCCAAGATGTGTTGAAACAAATGTCTGTATGTAAGAAATGGCTTTATATGTTGATGTGATTTTAATGATGGTTTATTTTCTAAGAAAAACAAAATTGATGGTATTATCAGAAATAGCAGACTCACACCAATGATAAATGAGCCCACTAGGATGACGTCAAGCACAGCCACAGTGCTGGATGTGATCATCACTAATAAACCAGAAAGTGTTTTGGCCACCTCTGTTGTTCCCGGGCCAGCACCTGATCATGACCTAATTGGCATTACAATAAATATCAAGAAGACGGAGAGAGCATGAACTAAAATCTTTTCGTCACCTTGGTAAATATAACAAGGACGCTTTGTGAGCTACTCCTGCCAGAACCCCATCATTTTGATCAAATACTGACCACAGGCCACGTTCATCTACAACTTGATATTTTAATACTAATTTTATGAGTTGTCTGGATGCGTGTACTCCTTTAGTAACTAAGGCAGCAAGCAGACCTGCAGCGCCTTGGCTCACTGAGGGTTTGCGTGTAGCAGTGAGGCAGCGTGACGACACCCGCACCAAGCTGAGGAGAGACAGACACAATATTTGTCTGCAAAAGCAATACGCGAATGAAAAGAAAGAAATAAAGTCTCCTATTCGTGCTGCTAAAATAAAATTATCTTAAAAGTCTAATAAGAGCAAGCAAAATTCATCGGCCATATGGAATGTGATAAAATAATTAGTTCCCGGCAAGAAAAGCAGCTCGAGAAAAATATGAACTTCATAATGTCTTTCAAAAAGCAGAATAATTTAATAATTTCTTTGCCAATGTAGGAAAGACAGCATGTGACAACGCAGCAGACAGTACAGAGCAATCAGTCATCCCCCTGGACCCTTCTCTTTGTAAAGTGCAGTAGTGTGACTGAAAAATTCAGACCCAAGCCAGTAGACACCAACACACTCATATTAACAATAAAAAGTCTTAACCAAACACGTTCTGTGGGCTCAGATGGAATTTTGCTCAAATTTATCAAGGATGCCTTATATTCTATTGCATCTTACCTGCCATGCGTCATAAATGGCTCAAATGTTACCGGAGTATTTCCTCAGGCTTGGAAAAACGCATGTGTCGTTCCTCTGCTAAAGAAAGGTGATTTTAATGATTCAAACAATTATCGTCCTGTTCCTTTTGCAGATGACACAAAGATAGGTAGATTAATTAGTTCAGAATCGGATGCCATCGCCTTGCAGGCAGATTTAGATAAAATGAATGAATGGACGGACAGATGGCAAATGCAATTTAATATCAATAAATGCAAAGTACTTAGCGTAGGTAGAGGAAACCCACACAATAGGTACACATTAAACAACCAAACTCTGGTAGGTACAGGGTACGAGAAAGATTTAGGAGTTATAGTTAGCTCTGAACTCCGTCTAAGAAAACAATGCATAGAAGCCAGAAACAAGGCAAATAGGGTACTAAGATTAATTTTTAGGAGTCTTAAAAGTAGAAGGCCGGAAGTAATATTAAAGTTATACTTGGCGCTGATCAGACCTCATCTAGACTACGCTGTGCAGTTCTGGTCCCCACATTACAGGAAAGATATAGGTCTATTAGAATCAGTACAGAGGAGAATGACTAAAAGGATACAGGGGATGAGGAGTATTCCTTATGAGGCGAGATTGAAGTTGTTAAATTTACATTCTTTAGAGAGACGCAGGTTAAGAGACCTGATAGAAGTCTTTAAGTGGTATAAGGGTTATAACAAGGGAGATGTAAGCAAAATTCTTAGGATCAGCAACCAGGACAGAACAAGAAATAACGGGTTCAAGCTTGAAAAATTTAGGTTTAGGAAAAAGATAGGAGGAAATTGGTTCTCAAATAGAGTGGTAGATGAATGGAACGGACTCAATAATCATGTAGTTAGTGCTAGGACACTAGAGAGCTTTAAGAGAAGATTGGACAGGTTTATGGATGGGGATAACAGATGGAAATAGATAGGTATATTTCATACAGGGACTGTCACGTGTAAGCCTGGTCGCTTCTTGCAGCTTCCCTTATTTCTTATGTTCTTTTTTTTTTTTTTTTTTTTTTGTTACTGGTGCTCTCCAAAATATTTGAAAAAAATTGTATGTCAACAACTTTTAGAATTTTTTAGAGGATAACAAATACATTTCTAACAGCCAGTATGGTTTTAGACCTCATCTCTCAACTGAGTCTGCGCTAACTATTATAACAGATAATATTTACAATAATATTGACCACAAGAGAGTGTCATTGTTGACGCTGTGTGATTTGTCTAAGGCATTGGACAGTGTCAGCCATGATAACCTCCTGGCAAAGTGTTCTCACCTCAACATAGACTCCTTCAACAACTATTTATACAATATGACTCTGTCAGTCAAACTGCAAAGGGCAACACCTGCTAAAGTAAATGTCCATTTCGGTGTCCCTCAAGGCTCCACCCTTGGACCAGTACAAAAAAAAAAAAAAAATAATAATAATAAACGGTTTATTCTTTAGGCAGTCAACAAACTGAAAATGTACATTGGGGGTGGGGAAATACTTGACATTAATCCTAAAGGTAAGTCAAATCTAGAAGAGACTATTGATTGATGGCTCGCACCATGGTGGGAATCGCACTGAGTCTGTACAGGTCCGTACGTGGCGCCTTTAGGGGCGTTATCTTGTACTGTCCACTATACATGTTAATGACATGGCTAAGTGCACCAGTGACTGTATTTTAGTTCAGTACGCGAATGACACTCAGTTTCTTCTCTAGGTGTGCTACAGCACACCTAGAGAATATCATTAAAGAAGACCAAACCATTCTTGTTAAGGCAAAAGAATATTTTCTCAAGAATGGATTAATGACCAACACTAATATAACACAGTGCATATTTCTCGGTGGCAGACACTTGCTGTCATAGCTGCCTCAAGACACTGTCATTAAATATGATAGTACTTTTTATGTAATTTATTTATTTATTTATTTTTTCACTATAATCTTGGTTTTACTATGGCTTATGACAACGTTTTATTAAATTTTACTAAAATTTTATTTATCTGTATTTGCACTTTAATTTCGTGCTTTACCTTTGTGTCACTCTATGCTCTCTTACTATAGACTTTTATTTGTCCAGTTAAATGTTTACCGATGTTTAGCTAATTTTACAATGACTTTTACATGTTGTGATATCAGTCATTAGGGCAATGATGTACACAAAAGAATGAAAACAATTTCCTATCCAGCGGTGTAGAGCACAACCATTGGGCTCTCGCAGAGTTTTGAGCTTCAGAGATTTGAATGTTAAGCAATTTCTCGATGTGCGTGGTGCTTCCATTGTTGCATTGCTGACACCTTCTCTCGTCAGTCGCCTTCCATCAATAATTAACCTCTCTATAAAGAGTTGCATAGTGATAAGACCACCATAGATGACAGTGAAGGAAGGAATGTGAAGCAGCACAGAGACGGACAGACATGGACACGTGGGAACACGAGGGAGGCTGCAGGAAGGCGTATATATTATGTGGGCGATGTGTGAACCGCTGATTGTATAAGCAAAGGGAAATACTCACTTTATTCCACTGTGACTGCTTTTAGCCAAAGGGATTGTTAATACTGCTGCTACTACTAATAATATTAATAACAACAATATACCTCGTAATGAAAATTATCGAACTTGTACCAAGTCGCAAATTTATGTAACCTCTTTTTTTTTTATTGTCATTTAATGGTATTCGAGACTTTACAATACGTCTAAGTCTTCAGTGTCCATAACACTGCTAGCACTACTTGTAGCAGTAGTAGTAGTAGTAGTAGTAGTAGTAGTAGTAGTAGTAGTAAGTACTTATCATCAGCCACTTGGCGTAATGATTGGTACACTGAGTTCATAATATGTCAGTATATCCAGAAATTGCTCAGTTTTTTTTTTTTTTTATGATGAGACAGAAAACGATCCCTTGTGTAAGATAAACTATAGTATATCTATCCCTGTGTTTGTTAAGCTGAAGCACTACACGTTACGTAGTGGAATTTGAAAATAAAAGGAATTCGAATTGCTACATCAAAACAATGAACACTAATGAAAAGTTAAATGCTAGGAAGATTGGTGCAGAGAAAGATACAGGCGGTGTTTCCAGGCGGTTCCTCCTTTGAAGACCAAGAGATTGATCTCAAAGTGTGAGACCTGCTGGATCACATTTGACAGTCACACACAACATACTTCATGTTTTCTCTAATGCTAACTCGCTTGAAGAGGGCAGAACAGACAGGCAGAGCTCACTGCCTTAATGAATGATTGCCTCACAGACACACGCACATTTGAGGGCAACAAACACAGAGGCAACACCCGAGGCGCTCACAGCAAAAGGTTCCCACCTCGCCTCGCTGGCAAACTGATTCCTCGACTCGAGTCAACCCAACTCATTTTTCATCGCAAGTCGGCAATTTTCTTTTCGCTGCAAAATTAAATCACTTTCGGAAACTTGGGACCAAATTTATTCAGGCCGGGGAAAGACTTGGTGGACGCGGTGGAGGAGCAGGCGGCCGACTGGAGCTGGCTGGATCTGGGCCCAAGGTCCACGCCAGCCTCCTCTTCTGCTCCACCTACGAAATTGTTAGCGTCACTTGCAGCCCCTGACAGCCCAAGGAGACGCCACCACACACCCTACGGCAAATACTGCCAGCCCAGGAGCCCTTTAGGGGAGGACTGTGCTTCCTCCATGGCAGTGTCCGGCGAATGGTGGGTGGCTCTTGGTCACCATGACCTCGCGTTCACTGTGAGGGGCTGCAAGCGTCGACGCCATTGCCCATTGGATTTAAATGGACCCTGAAGGAGAGAAGGGTTCGCCTCTATGTATCGTGTATCATCATTGTGGAACGCATCGTGTATCATCATTGTGGAACGCATCGTGTATTATCATCGTGGAACGCATCGTGTATCATCATCGTGTATTATCATCGTGTATTATCATCGTGGAACGCATCGTGTATCATAATTGTGTATTATCATCGTGTATTATCATCGTGGAACGCATCGTGTATTATCATCGTGTATTATCATCGTGTATTATCATCGTGGAACGCATCGTGTATTATCATCGTGTATTATCATCGTGTATTATCATCGTGGAACGCATCGTGTATTATCATCGTGTATTATCATCGTGTATTATCATCGTGGAACCCATCGTGTATTATCATCGTGTATTATCATCGTGTATTATCATTGTGGAACGCATCGTGTATTATCATCGTGTATTATCATCGTGGAACCCATCGTGTATTATCATCGTGTATTATCATCGTGGAACGCATCGTGTATTATCATCGTGTATTATCATCGTGGAACCCATCGTGTATTATCATCGTGTATTATCATCGTGGAACGCATCGTGTATTATCATCGTGTATTATCATCGTGGAACGCATCGTGTATTATCATCGTGTATTATCATCGTGGAACGCATCGTGTATTATCATCGTGTATTATCATCGTGTATTATCATCGTGGAACGCATCGTGTATTATCATCGTGTATTATCATCGTGGAACGCATCGTGTATTATCATCGTGTATTATCATCGTGTATTATCATCGTGGAACGCATCGTGTATTATCATCGTGTATTATCATCGTGTATTATCATCGTGGAACGCATCGTGTATTATCATCGTGTATTATCATCGTGGGACGCATTGCATCATGTAATCATCGTTGTATCATCGCTTTACTTACACTAACACAACACAAAACAACACAACACACGGAAGAGAACCTTTTTGGGGAGAAAGGAGCTTCTTTCATCACACACAACACAACACAACACACAACACAACACAACACAACACAACACACACACGGAAGAGGATCTCTTTGGGGAGAGAGGATCATCTTTCATCACACACAACACAACACAACACAACACACACACGGAAGAGGACCTCTTTGGGGAGAGAGGATCATCTTTCATCACACACAACACAACACAACACAACACACACACGGAAGAGGACCTCTTTGGGGAGAGAGGATCATCTTTCATCACACACAACACAACACAACACAAACACAAACACAACACAACACAACACAACACAAACACACACACACACACACACACACACACGCACACACACACACACACACACACACACGCACACACACACACACACACACACATAATATTATCTAATAAAATAACAACATAATTACAAAGACAGCAACAATAGTGAGTGATCATGACAATATGTAATGCTACAAACGGTTCCTGGCTGCAATGACTCAAATTCCATTCACATTGTGTCACCCGCCTGCAGCTCAGCAAAATAATCTTTCAAGACATCACTGCCATCAGCGGAATCACTGTTGAAGAGAAACTGATTCCGTGTCCGTTTCAGTGCCACAGTAACCTCTCCATGGTGAAAGTATCCTTTGAAGGGCTGAGTTACCTCCTGCAGATGCTTTCTCACTTCAGTCACAAAGAGCAATTCATACGTCTGTCAGGAAATGCAGAGTTCAGACCATCACGGCTCCTGACTTGTAGTCCCTTAGTAGCACTGCTGTTACCGCTTGCGGGGGAGGAAGTGAAAGAGTGAAGATGAGAAGATGAAGGAGTGAAGATGAGAGGATAGAGGAGGCGGGGAAGGAAGGGGAGGAAGTGAAGGAGTGAAGATGAGAAGGAAGAAGTGAAGGAGTGAAGGTGAGAGGGAAGAGGAGGAGCAGGTGGGAGAGTGAGTCGTGAGGGTGTTTACACTAAAAGCTAGTGACCTATGGTTAGTGCCATAATGAAACCCTTGTGGTGGTCAGGTGTTGTGGTGTTCGCCACACTCCTAACGGCAGAAGGGTGGTTGCCACCAACACACACAGACCTGTGTTCTGCACCCGTCGCCCACGCTCATTCACAAAGCCCCAATACGTGTCACGATCCCTGTTATCTTTCCAAGAAAGTGGATGGCACACTGATCCCAGAAAGTTCTAAAGGTCTGGATTTTTAAAGGCCTCGAGCACCTAGCCGACCTATCAGAAATCGCCAGCTATCAAACCCTCTCACAAACCCTCACCTCGGCACAGCACACCAGAAATCACCTCACTGCCTCATCAATGTTGGGGAGGAAAACACACTTATTCTGTATAATAACAGCATATATTAATAATAATGTTAACTCACAAACAAATTGAGGTAGTACACATTAAAGGAAATTAGGGAACAAATTTCTAGCCTAGACCAACACAGGATAAATCCCACTCACTCACTCACCATAGATTCCCCCTTTTACTGAGGCTCTTATATCGCCTCCCTTATTGCTCAGAGGCTATGCACATCAATACCTGACATTCCCGTCACTTCACAAACCAATAAAACCCTTCTACTCCTTCAAAGGCCGCTGAAATATTTTCCCCAGCTGCGGGAATTTCCCCAGACGCTGTCACCGCGTCCCCAAATAACAATTCCCGTATTTTACCTCCTCAAACCTCACAAGACATCACCAACATCACCATAGATCACCTGTAACGCCACAACACCTTCCCCAAGGACACCAATAACACCACAACACCACCGCAGCCCCAACCACAAAATGGCCGCCTCTCACCCCGACACTGTCCCCTCAGGACACCATCCCCTCAGCGTTACATAACCAACACAACTCACCAGCCACATTGCAGCGGACAAGAGCTCTTGGTACCACAACAGACTCACCAGCCTGATCCTGGATATCAAGGTTATACCGCCACATCACTAATATACGTAAGTGTACAATACATTAAGTGTGCAGCAGACAGAGCGTGATGACATTTGTAATGAGCACCTCAAACTGATGCTACAAAAGTGACGCTACAACAAAACAACATACTTGTGGTGTTGAGTGTTTTATATAATTATAGACGTGACCGGACTCAGAATAAACTGTACCGTGTGCAGCACTGAGGGTTCATTACACCTGTCACACCGAGCAGCGCCATCAGGCTGCCACAATTGCCGTCACCGTCACGTCTCGTACCTGTGTCCACAGTTGCACAGCAGGGTAAATACAGAATCACGTCCGCTTCTTTCTGGTAAATGAAACTTCCAGACAACTATCCACTCTTCTTCAGTGACATTCAGCTGTCCCCCTCTTCTAATTGATTAACTAATTAATTAGAATTAATAAAATTGAAGAAACTACTAACAACAACAACAACAACAACAACAACAACAACAACAATAACAACAAACAACAAACAATAATAATAATAATAATAATAATAATAATAATAATGATAATAATAATAATAATAATAATAATAATAATGTATTCCCTGGTATCTATATAGGCCTACCATTCTCTCTTGCATTCTCTCCACAGGCCAATTAAAGCATCACAACACAAACATGTACTATCCAGGCAACTCTCTCAAAACACCAGTTCTTTTCACCTCGTCATTTCTTATTCTATCGATCCCACCACGTTACTCCACACACACACACACACACACACACACACACACACACACACAC
>NW_026973753.1:55000-60000 GCF_035594125.1 Scylla paramamosain
TAATTTTTCCCCTAATTCTTATTTTTTTCCAAGTATTTTCTCATTTTATTGCATTCAGCATCACTATCATGTTCATTTCTCCCTCTAATTATTTCTTCCTCTAATGTTTTATTCCTCAGTATTTTTTGTAGCTCATCTTTGGCTTTAATAATTTCTTTTTCCACCTGTGAGTCAGTAGCAAACTCTTTCACTCATTCATTATCTACTAAATCATATTATTTCTTACATTTGCATTTTGAAGCCTTGATAACTATTTGCACCAGTTATCCCCTCAGTGATAAGCTTGTAGAGAGAGAGAGAGAGAGAGAGAGAGAGAGAGAGAGAGAGAGAGCTGGCCACTCTACCCATCACTGAGATACGCTGCCAGACGTATGATGTTTACCTCTCTCTTCATATCCTCCTTTCACTTTCTTATTCTCTTCACAACACTGTTTAAATCCTTATCAATGCTTTTTACACAATTAGTACTTGTGACTCAATACTGTGCTATGATGGTAGCAGTAGTAGTGATAGTAATAATAATAGTAATAATGGTAATGATAATGGTAAATGGTAATGGTAGTAGTTTTAACCCTTTACTGTCTGAAATATTTTCCAGCTGTAAGAAAAAAAAATCTTTCATTTCATTATCCTTCTTCTCTTAAGGCAAAAATAAACATACAGGCGCGTTTTATTAATTTATTCAATTACAAATAAAATCCATAAAAAGGGACATAAATGTCCATTAAGGCGTATGACAAATTCATGTTCTCAATAGTACTACCAATGAGTTTAGGATTTCTTAAACTTTTAAACCTTATATAAAAGAAAAAAATATATATGTGAATGACTTCTCATGTTTGTACTGAACATTCATGTGATAATATCTCATCTCTGATTAATGAAAAGAAAAAAAAAAAAATTCCATAAATTGACTTCGAAGAATTGTTCCTTTTTTTTTATTTATTTTGCACAATCCTTGTGTGCCGCCTCATGTTGCATGGAAATCATAGAAGCAGTTCCTTCTTGCATCACAGCACAGGTGAACTTTGCATTTCATACAATACATTTGTACTTCTCCCTTACAGCCTGGCAACTTGCATGTGCCCCTATTTGTACTGAAAGCAGGGAAATGCCCAACATTGTCTTGCCGTGTGTCTTTTTCTGAAATTTTCTTAGTGGCTCTCCCAGTTTTCCTCTTCTGAGCAAAGGCACTGTCCACAGCATTTGAAGGTCTTCCTCTTTTTCTTGTCACATCTTTCCACCACACATCAGGGACCTTGATAGTCTTAGCTTGAACTCACAGAGACTATTTTGCTTACGAGAAGGGACTCACTTCCACAGCAGTTGCTGATCGTCTGTACTGTAACCAACAGTTTACCACAGTCATGTCAAGTAAGTGAAATACAAGCCTCTGATAGTATTTCTTTGCTTTGAAGGTTGTAAGCAAGCAATTGGTCACACAAATCAACACCTGCCATATGTTTGTTACAATCTGCTACAATATTGGGCCTGGGGGTTTCAACTCTGTCTTTAGTGTTCTTGTCGTGCCTGGAACATTTCTCTGTTGGCCATGATGTTGTAAATGATGATACAAGACACACTGACTTGGTATCCATCCACTTGACACCTGAAATTTTTGTGTCCCCAGTTTTCGTTTCCCATTCATCATGACAACCTGTACCTTGAGCTGCAAGTTGTCTGTCTGACTTGAACGTCAAACCTTCTAGCCTCCTTGCCTGCACTGTGCCAGAACACCATAATCCCCTCGAGGCTGGATGTGCAAGGAGGGGCACAGATGTGAACCAACTGTCAAAGTACAGTCTGTGATTATTCATGCCCGGTATACTTTCAGCAAGATGCAGTACTGCATTCGAGATTGGTTTGAGACCTGGAACATCAGGCTTGCCAACAACTTGCATTTTTCTAGTGTAAGACATAAATTCATACACCACACCCATGCTGTCTGCCAACACAAATATCTTATAACCCCATTTATGAGTTTTTTTTTTTCTTGAATGTTTACCTCTCTCTTCATATCCTCCTTTCACTTCCTTATTCTCTTCACAATGCTGTCATACATGACTGACCTTGGAAGGGACCATTTGCTCATCTACACACAGGTTTTCTATCATGGGGATTTGTGGAAACTTCTCATGTAGGTGGTTAACTAGAGGTCTCACCTTGGATATTTTGTCAGTTTTGTCTAGTGTCGTGTTGTCAACAAAATGCAGATTTTATTTGATTTCCTTCATCCACTTCATAACACTCATCCCCGCTAACTTCGGCATCACTGGCAGCTAGCAATGTTTCCACCAGCCTTTCGGTGGTGTTTGAACTTTTATTTTGTCCGCAGAATGCAGTAGTACTGCAGCAACGAGAGGGTCCTGCAAGAATATTTACTTGTCACTCATTGTTTTTAATTCATTACATATCTATGGTGTTATAGTGTAAATCAAACCAAGTTTAATATGTAACAAAATTATTTGCATGTCATTGCAAAAATATATCGGTAGCATAACAAAGACAAAAATATTGCTCATTTACATAATAGTATTCATTTGCCTAATAGGACACAAATGTCACCTTTAAACAAGCACTTCAAATGTTTGGCAAAGGGTGATATGAGGATTTTTGGGATGTAAATATGATCCTTAGGTGTGAGTTTATCACAGCAAATTTTGTCATAATTGTGCTTTACCTGGGGATACATCCAGGATGCAGTGAAACTGGCTGCTTTGCGCAACCTCCGGCACGCATCCACCTGCTCTCAGTGTCCTGGTTCAACTGAGAAGCGGCAACCATTCCAGTGTAAACAAAGGTGCCGATCGAAAGCTGAAACGGGACTTGTATGTCCTGACCGGCGAGCGAACTTAGATACTTGACATCCGCAGAGTTAAAACCATGTATTCCAAGGAGGACATATTTGTCCTCTTCGACAGTAAAGGGTTAAGACCCCTGTACTCCCAAAGCAAACCTCGCCTTTAATTTTCAGGGAGAGTGATCTATACTATCCCTATTACTACTACTATTATGACTATTTCCAGGTTAAGAGTGACTACCTGGAGGATGAAAGCAAGGCGGCAGAAGGCATGGATTTCGACACAGCCATCCAGCTCGCTTGCATCGAAATCAAGCGAGTCTTTAAGGTAAAACTGCGGAAAAACAACACGATTTAGGTCGAGAGAGAGAGAGAGAGAGAGAGAGAGAGAGAGAGAGAGAGAGAGAGAGAGAGAGAGAGAGAGAGAGGGGGGGGGAGGGATTGTAGGTGAACTTGAAGGAGAAATAGGAGGAATGCTCTAAAAGACTCTAGTTGAAGTTGTAAGGGTTTTTAAGGGTGTTTTTAAGACTCTAGTGACAGATTAACAACATTTCTTTATTACTGACAGGAGAAACCCTCTTTTAAAAGGCTCTAGTTGAAATGATGCGGGTTTTTAAGGATGTTTTTAAGGTTCCAGTAACAGATTAATAATATTTCTGCATTACTGACAGGAGGAAAACTCTAGTCGAAGATGTAAGGTTTTTTAAGGGTGTCTTTAGGGTTGAAGTGACAGATTAACAACATCTGCATTACTGATAGGAGAAACACTTTTAAAAGACTAGTTGAAACTAAGTTTTTTTTTATTTTTTTTTAGGTTGTAGTGACAGATTACCAACATTTCTGCATTACTGACAGGAGAAACGTTCGTTTAAAAGGTTCTAGTTGAAGTTGTAAGGGTTTTTTATTTTTTTTAAGGTTGTAGTGACAGATTAACAACATTTCTGCATTAGTGACAGGAGAAACACTTTTGAGAACCTTGCTAACCATCACTGTGGCTTTATGAAACAGTCAGTGGTGACCTGACCTAAGCCTGTGTGACCTGATCTTCTCCAGGCTCGTGTGTGTGTGTGTGTGTGTGTGCGTGTGTGTGTAAGTTTGTTTACTACTACTACTATTACTCATAAAAGTAATAATAATGACAATAATTATGATAATAATAACACTACTACTACTACTACTACTGCTACTACTACTACTACTACTACTACTGCTACTACTACTACTACTACTACTACTGCTACTACTACTACTACTACTACTACTACTGCTACTACTACTACTGCTATTACTACTACTACTACTGCTACTACTACTACTACTACTACTAATCATAAAAGTAATGATAATAACATTAATAATTATAATAATAATAATAATAATAATAATAATAATAATAATAATAATAATAATAATGATAATAATAATAATGATAATAATAATAATAATAATAATAATAATAATAATAATAATAATAATAATAATAATAGGATTAATATTATTTACAGGGTGTAGCAAAAATTGAATATATATATATATATATATATATATATATATATATATATATATATATATATATATATATATATATATATATATATATATATATATATATATATATATATATATATATATATATATATATATATATATATATATATATATATATATATATAATTGAATATTATTTATTATTATTATTATTTTCATTATTATTGGGCTGCTAACATTTCTCTCTCTCTCTCTCTCTCTCTCTCTCTCTCTCTCTCTCTCTCTCTCTCTCTCTCTCTCTCTCTCTCTCTCTCTCTCTCTCTCTCTCTCCTCTCCCTCTCCCTCTCCTTCTCCCTCCTCCTCCTCCTCCTCCTCCTCCTCTTCCTCCTCCTCCTCTGTAAGTGTGTATGCATGTATGTTCATATATTTGTACTAACACTTATTGTAGTAGTAGTAGTAGTAGTAGTAGTAGTAGTAGTGGTGGTGGGGAAGGCGATGGCATGAATACTGTACATTGTTGCCAAATATATTCTTAGTAATGTTATGTTATTTTGAAGTGGCAACTGTGTTTGTATGTATGTATGTGTGTGTGTGTTTACCTGCCTGTGTCCTGCCTCCTTACAGTTGCGTTGAAATCGCCCATGACGACAGTGGTGCCGGCATCCACAGTGTGCTGCGTCAGTACTCCGCACCGAGCATCATGACAATAAGG
>NW_026973753.1:65000-135000 GCF_035594125.1 Scylla paramamosain
GCGAACCAATTAGTAATTAGTAATCATGTAGTTAGTGCTAGGACACTAGAGAGCTTTAAGAGAAGATTAGACAGGTTTATGGATGGGGATAACAGATGGAAATAGGTAGGTATATTTCATACAGGGACTGCCACGTGTAAGCCTGGTCGCTTCTTGCAGCTTCCCTTATTTCTTATTTTCTTGTGTTCTTATGTGCACGTAATTGTCATGCGCAGCTTTGGAATGTGACGGAAATATTGAGAAATTTGTGTGAAGAAGGGAGAGAGTGGACACCTGAGTCTGTCGTGAGGCATGAACGCTTTACAAGACTCAAGGTAAACATGCTAATCAAACACTTTACCAATCAGGGCATGAATGACCACACCCTGTAGGACTTCACGGATTCTGTTTAGCCTTTACTGTCCTCTCATTAAATAGTTACCAGTAGCGGCCTCTTATTAAGTGGAGTTGTTGTTGTTGTTGTTGTTGTTGTTGTTGTTGTTGTTGTTGGTGGTGGTGGTGGTGGTGGTGGTAGTGATGGTGGTGGTGTTGCTGTTGTTGTTATTGTTGTTGTTGTTGTTGTTCGTGTTGTTGTTGTTGTTGTTGTTGTTGCTGCTGCTGTTGTTGTTGTTGTTGTTGTTGTTGTTGTTGTTGTTGTTGTTGTTGGCTACACTTTTAATAATAATATATCGCGGGCAGGAGTTTTTACTTATCAAGAAGTTAATATAAATGGCGACTGTGACAGGACGCTCGGACGAAATCTAATCCATTCTCTGGCCTTTTCCCTTCATCTGTCAGCAGGTCGTCTATTCCAGGCCATTAGAACCTTTTATTTCATCTCATCAAGTGTTAATTCTCTTATTTCATCTCCTCTTGTATTAGTTCTCTTTCTGTCTCAGCGTTATCAAATGTGTCTTATGACCAAGTGTTGCTGCATTATTAAACTGTCCACGCAAATACGCATCATTCAATACTGCATGCACATCACTCATCCATAAATCAACTTTGTGAATAGTGTTAATTCATTAAATACTGGTTGGAGAACAATGCTTCTAAAAGCAAAAAATGCAAACAAAACGAGAGCGAGAGAGCCACAGCGAGAGAGAGAGAGAGAGAGAGAGAGAGAGAGAGAGAGAGAGAGAGAGAGAGAGAGGAGATGAAGAGGACGGTTATGAATGTTCTTTCAAGCGATATATTAAATCTCTCAAATCTCTCTCTCTCTCTCTCTCTCTCTCTCTCTCTCTCTCTCTCTCTCTCTCTCTCTCTCTCAGCACATACCAGACAGTGATCTCATTTCCAATTGGTTATTATCAAGTCAGTGTTTGTTGTACTTCAACCTTTCCTCCCTCTTCTTCTTCCCCTCCTTTTCTTCCTCCTCCTCGGCTCCCGCGGGCAGCATTACCTGGCCAAAAACTGACAGCCACAAATGGAATTCCCCGCCATTTTCCCTGTGGCTGCAGTCAGCTAGCCAGGTCGCCTCGCTGCCCGCAGGACACGTCGGCGCGGACTCACGAAGTGGGGACAGAAGCTTATTCCAGCCAAATTATGTTATGCAAATGGCTCGTGTGAGAAGTGAGAAAAACTCCTCTTGCCAACCTCGTTTATTCTCCTCCTTCTCTTTCTCTTCCTCCCTTCCCTCTTCTCACTTCACCTCGTTTATCTTCCTCCTCTTCCTTTTCCTTCCCTCTCTCTTTTCATCTTCGTCTCCTTCCCAACTCTTTCGATCCTATATCTTTTGCGTTCTCTCTCTCTCTCTCTCTCTCTCTCTCTCTCTCTCTCTCTCTCTCTCTCTCTCTCTCTCTCTCTCTCTCTCTCTCATGGTCGGCACCCACCTTCTCTATTCTATTTTTTCTCTTCCTCCATTCCTCCTGTACACTGCCTTCTTTCTTCCTCTTCCGCGCCTCTTCCTTCAGGCTTCCTTTCCCTCTTCATTCTCCTTCATTCAACCTTCTCCTTCCTACTCCTTCCCTCTTCCTTCTGCACGTTCCTCCTTTACCTCCATCTTGCCTCCCCATTTCTTCCTTCCCTAAGTCCTCCAATCTACCTGTCTTCCTTCTCTTCCTGCCAGCTCCCTTCAGAAACCCCCTTGCTCCCTCATTCCCTTCCTTCCTCCCTCTTCTTCCTCCTCCCCCTGCCCCCTGAAAGCCCCTCTTCTTTCCCCTCCTCCCATTCTGCAAGGTTAAAGTGCCAAGCGGCTTCCCTGTGCTGACGATTGCCCGGGAAGGGACTGGAGGTTTTTAATTGTTTATTTTATTATTCTTGTTGGTTTGGGAATCACAGGGGAAAAATATTGGAATGAAAATTTAGGAAAAGACAAAAATATATTCGAACTTTTGGACACTTGGAATTGTGGAACTTGATGCGTGTTTGCCGTTCGTTTGTTTGTTTTTGTTGTTTTTGTTGTTGTTGTTGTTTTTGTTAGTGCTGCTGTTAAATTAAGACTGTGAAGAAGGTTTACATGTTATTTGTTTTCCATAACGTGAGTGAAAGTGTGCGTGAAACCCAAACTGGGGATGGTAGCAGTGATAGTAATAAAGCAACAGTAGTAGTAGTAGTAGTAGTAGTAGTAGTAGTAGTAGTAGTAGTAGTAGTAGTAGTAGTAGTAGTAGCAGTAGTAATAGTAGACAGTAAAACAGCCCACATCTAAACCTCTCTAAGAATCCAACACATTTATCCTAAACCCTTAAACCCTTCTCAGAACCCTTAAACTCTAAACACTCGAGCCACTACAATCGTTCCTAAAACACCAGATGCCCTCAGCACCCTAAATCCCTTGTTGGACTCCCCTTAACTCCCTCCAAACCCTTACTTCCCCTCTCCCCTCCCCCTCACACCCTCCACTCGCCACAACAAAGACCTCTCCTGCTTGCATCTTGACACCAAATCATCTCCCTGCCTCTCCATCCCTCCTCTCCCCAGCCTCGCCCTCTCCAGAGGAAAGGCGAGGTGGCTAATGCTCCCAGCCATGGCGGGGGAGAGTGCAGGCGGGAGAGAAGAAGAGGATATAAGGAGAAAGAAATTAGAGAGATGTGTGTTTTTGTAACCTGGAGATGCGACAGGGAGACAGAAAGAGAGAGAGAGAGAGAGAGAGAGAGAGAGAGAGAGAGAGAGAGAGAGAGAGAGAGAGAGAGAGAGAGAGAGAGAGAGAGAGAGAGAGAGAGAGAGAGAGGGGGTGTTGGGAAGAAAGTTGGGTAGAAGATTAGAGGTGAGAAGGAAGGGAAGGAAAGGGGAGGGAGGAATGAGAAAAGGATTGGAAGAAAGGGAAAAGGAGGAAAGGGCAGTAAGACAGGGACTGAAAGGTATAATTGAAGAAATGGATGGAGTGGAAGGAGAGGGGACGACGAAGAAAGTAACGAACATTAAAAAAAAAAAAAAACGGAGAGAAAAAATCGATGGGAAAAAAAGGAAAAGCGAAAATTAAGAAGAGAATAAATAACAAAAAATCAAAGGAAATTAAAAAGTACAAGGAGATTTGCAATCCGCTATTTAGTATTATTTATTATTTATCAATCGAGAGAGGCCTGTGTGTGTGTGTGTGTGTGTGTGTGTGTGTGTGTGTGTGTGTGTGTGTGTGTGTGTGTAAGTAGGCAGGTCTACACATTACACACTTAAAGGGGTGTTACCATTCTTTGTACAGTGAGATTTGGAGGGCTGCTGTACTCTCTCTCTCTCTCTCTCTCTCTCTCTCTCTCTCTCTCTCTCTCTCTCTCTCTCTCTCTCTCTCTCTCTCTCTCTAACCCAAGAAACGAAATTAACCCCAATAATCACGAGAACAAATATTTTACAGATAAAGGCATAAAAATAAGCATCACTACATTAAAATCCTAGTAGATATATAAAATAAAATTGTAGGCGCCGGATAGTGATGATAGTGGTGGCGCTGATAGATTAGTCTACCTTCAAACCGTTTTCTAGATGGAGTTGCTATGTGTAGATTATTACACCATATTTTTCAACACAACATAACTAAAGAATGTCATTTATATGTAAATCAATATTGTATAATATGCTGTATAATATTGTAACTATGCATTTCCTGTAATATGACCATAATATGATGTAAGCATGAGCAGTAGCTAATGAGTAGAAGCGAGGAATGAAATTAGCTAGCAGGCATCTATGCCCCACTTGGTGCCAAGACAGTGGAGGAGAGAGAGGAGCGCGTTTCCAACAGGTCGCTCATTGCACAATTCTCCCCACACAGTAGATACACATTAAACAACAAAACTGTGGTAGGTACAGGGTACGAGAAAGATTTAGGAGTTATAGTTAGCTCTGAACTCCGTCTAGGGAAACAATGCACAGAGGCCAGAAACAGGGCAAATAGGGTACTAGGATTAATTTTTAGAGTGTTAAAAGTAGAAGGCCGGAAGTAATATTAAAGTTATACTTGGCGCTGGTCAGACCTCATCTAGACTACGCTGTGCAGTTCTGGTCCCCACATTACAGGAAAGATATAGGTCTATTAGAATCAGTACTGAGGAGAATGACTAAAAGGATACAGGGGATGAGGAGTATTCCTTACGAGGCGAGATTGGAGCTGTTAAATTTACATTCCTTAGAGAGACGTAGGTTAAGAGGGGACCTGATAGAAGTCTTTAAGTGGTATAAGGGTTATAACAAGGGAGATGTAAGCAAAATTCTTAGGATCAGCATCCATGGTAGAACAAGAAATAACGGGTTCAAGCTTGAAAAATTTAGGTTTAGGAAAGAGATTGGAAGAAAATGGTTCTCAAATAGAGTGGCAGATGAGTGGAACGGACTCAGTAATCATGTTGTTAGTGCTAGGACATTAGGGAGCTTTAAGAGAAGATTAGACAGGTTTATGGATGGGGATGATAGGTGGAAAAAGGTGGGTATCTTTTGTACAGGGACTGCCACATGTAAGCTTGGTGGCTTCTTGCAGCTTCCCTTATTTCTTATGTTCTTATGTTCTTATTTAGAGATCTGCCCCTCCACCCTTTGACTGGCGGCCTCTCACAGTGCACCTGAGCTGTAGTTAGGTGTGCGGTGCACCATAGAGATCTGATTAGGAGCCGCTGCAATGAGATTTGGAAGGAATAAGCTTTGGCGAGTAACACAGTGATTTTTACTGAGTCAGCAATTGCTTTGTGCATAGAATTTGTGTGGTTATTATGTTATATAAGCGTAGATATATTATTATTGTATTCTGAAGTCATGTATTTGTCGGCAGAAACGAGTTGTACTGAGATACGCTGATGTTATGAAGGAATAAACAAGACAGTGTACTCGGAACCAGTGTTTACAGTATTCCACCACCTTGACGAGTTTATAGATGCAGCAGGCGCTTACAAAAATAAAACCAGAGGAGGAATATTTAGGAATACGTAAGAAGAAGAAGAAAAAAAAAACGGAGACATGTGGAGCTACAATATAGAAATACAACATACTATTACATATCAATGCTAAACTACTTGAAGAAAATACATGGAAGAGGAGGAGTAGGAGAAGGAGGAGGAGGAGGAGTAAGAGGAAGAGAAGGATTCTTTCACTCCGCTCCCCTTCCCTCCTTATGTGTAATCTTGAACAGTGGGAGAAAGGGAAGGTTAATTAATCGATGTGTGTGTGTGTGTGTGTGTGTGTGTGTGTGTGTGTGTGTGTGTGTGTGTGTGTGTGTGTGTGTGTGTGTGTGTGTGTGTGTGTGTGTGTGTGTGTGTGTGTGTGTGTGTGTGTGATGTTATTTGGCAAGTTTATCCTGAAAAGGGACACATTTTCTTAGTGTTCCCCGTGTTCCGTTTTCCTCCTGTGCATATCTTTATTTTTAGTTATAAATTAGTATGAAACTTGTTTACTCATTTTATATCACGTAATATTATTTTCTTCATAATTTAAGGTCTTTATATATATATATATATATATATATATATATATATATATATATATATATATATATATATATATATATATATATATATATATATATATATATACATACATAAGGGGAGGGGTGTATGTGAAGTGAAATGTGTAGTGAGGAAGAGCGATAGGTGTCTGCGTCAGCAGACGTATCTGAGTCAGTAGAAATGAGGACGCAGTAAAGCCCTGAGGGAGAGACAAGGGGCGGCGTTCTCACGGGGTAAATTTGAGTGTTGTCATGGTGATTGAGCGGGTGTGTGGAGGTACTGGCATGTTGTGGTACAGCCCTGATATCCAGGATCAGGCTGGAGAGTTTGTTGTGGTACCAAGAGTTCTTGTCCGCTGAAATTTGGTTGGTGGGTTGTGGCGATACTTTAACACTGAGAGTGCAGCGTCAGGGCTGAGAGGCAGCCATATTGTGGCTGGGGTTGTAGTGGTGTTGTGGTGTTATCGGTGTCTTTGTGGGTGGTGTTGTGGTGTTATAGGTGAAGTGTGGCGGTAGTGGTGATGCCTTGCGTGGTCTGAGGAGGTGAAGACGGGAATTGTTGCTGGAGGACGTGGTGACAGCGTCTGGGGAAATTCCTGCAGCTATGGAAAATATTCCAGCGGCTCGTGAAGGAGTGGAAGGATTTTAGTGCTTTGTGAAGTGACGGGAATGTCATATATCGGTGTGCATAGCCCTTAAGCAGCAAGGGAGGTGATAGAAGAGACTTAGTAAAAGGGGAAAGTATTGTGAGTGAGTGTGGGACTTACCCTGAGTAGATCTCTGGTAGAAATTTACTCTCTAATTTCCTTTAATGTGCATTTCATTAATTCATTTGTAAATTAATATCATTATTAATATATTTTGTTATTACATAGAATAGTTGTACTTTTGTACCCCAACACTCACCTGGCAGTGAGGTGATTCCTGGTGTGCTGCGCCACGGTAAGGATTTTGTGAGAGGGTTTGATAGCTGACGATTTCTGATAGGTCGGGTAGGTATTCGAGGACTTTAAAAATACAGGCCTTTAAAACTTTCTGGGATCAGTGTAACGTCCACTTTCTCGGAAAGATAACCGGGATCATGACAGTGTGTGTGTGTGTGTGTGTGTGTGTGTGTGTGTGTGTGTGTGTGTGAAAATATGTATCAAAGGAGAATGAAAGAAGAGACCCATTATAAAGGGAAGGAAGGAAGGAAGAAAGGAGGAGGAGGAGGAGGAGGAGGAGAGGAACGAAAGATGTGACGCAGATGAAGAAAAAGGTGAGAAACAGGAAAATACCTGAGTTTCTTCTATGTTATCTCCCTTTCCTGTTATCTACTCTCTCCTCTCCCCCTCCCCTTCATCACTCCTTTGACCTACAATATCTGATCAACGGTATTACATCCACACTCTCTCTCTCTTTTTTGTACCTCTATAAATCGTCTATAAATAAAAAAAAATCCTATATAAATAGCGCACGCGCGCACGCACACACACACACACACACACACACACACACACACACACACACACACACATATTAGTGATGATAATGACAATAATTAAGCCGATAATAATACTATACTACAACTAATGCTACTAATGCATAATAATGATTGTAATATGTAGGGAATTCTGGCGCTGTGTGTTGTATTAGCCTGTTTTGTATGAGTGTGTTTAGCTGTCTTCCTTTCGTGTTGCTGTGAGTGTAACCTAAAGTGGGGTGGTTTGCACTGAGATCGCCTAGCATGTAGACTGGGCTGTTGCGTTTGAATAGTTTGGTGAAGTCGGGAATTGGTATAAAGTTTCTTGAAGGGGGTTGATATAGTGTAGAAATAATAATTTTGCCAGTTGTGGTCATGACTTCTATTGCAATTAAATCAGATAAAAAACCATCAAGAAGTTTACATTGTATATTCTTTTCAATTGCTATTGCTGTGCCATCACAAGTGTTATTAAGGGTATTTTTTGTGTGTAGGTTGTATCCTGGGATTTTAATTGGTGTGTTTTCGTGTGTGCAGTGACTGTTTATAAGTATTACATCAGGGTCAATGATTCTGTATGAGTTAGATAGTGAAATCCTCCTATTAAACCAGTGTAGTACGTTGTGTTGTATGATTTTTATGTTACGAAGGGCCATGTTGTTAGTGTGTGTAAGTGTGTGTATCTGTATGTGTTTGTTTGTGTTACTGCGATTCTTTTGTTTGAATTCTTTGAGTTTGTGTAGAGGATGGTGATCTTTCTTTCATTTGTCCTGATCTTATTTTCCTAAATATACTGTCCTCTAGTATAATAAAGCAGTCATGCATTGTTATTTCACCATTTTCTATTAGATCAAGTACTTCGTGTGCTTCTATTGTTGGTTCATTGTATGTGAATTTAAAGGTCCCGTCTTCTATTCCTGTGACTCGGTGGCTAAGTTGTCTGTGGTCTGGCCAGCCATTACTTTCCTTGGATATTATTTCAAGTTCTATGTCATTGCAGTCTAGTTGTTTCTTTGTGTTTTCTTTGTGTCTTTTGTTTGTCAGTTTGTTGTTGTTGGTGTGTGTTTGTTGTTGTTATAATTTGGTGTTCTTTCTTGTGTGTATCGGTAGATGGGTCTTGTGTCATCATGTCAACCAGTTTTTCGCCGTCAGCAAGAATAGCGAGGTGGAGTTTGGTGGAGTTGGGGGTTTTTGGTAGGTTGATTTGTGGCAGGCTGTTTGCTTTCAAAGTAGCGTTTCAGTTCATTTGCATAACTGCCGGGTTCAATTACGTTCATTAGATGAGCGTGAATCATACAAGAATAAATGTTGAGGTGTTCATCTTTGTTGATCTGAGTGAAGGTGGTGTTGTTCATAGTTGAGTTGGTGTTGGTTTTCGCTACTTGGGAGTAGGTTAACTTTTCCCTTCTCTTCTTCTCTTTTCTTCTTAATTGCTTCTTTCCTGTATCTGCATTTCATTGACAGAGTTCTGTGATTTTCTCCGCAATTTATGCAATTGTTGCTCTCTTTGCTACAATTCTTCCAAGTGTGGCCTTCCTCGGCGCACTCTGAACATATTTTGTAGTCTTAGTTCTTTGGGCAATCCTTAGTGATGTGGGACTCGACCTGATAGCATCTGAAGCATGTTTGTATGTGGTAAAACTTCTCTTGCTGGGTTTGGTAGTGAGGGATCTTCATGGAAAATAGTTTGAGTCCATGTTCAGTAGCTTTTTGCGCAAACAGAGCTTGTGTGAATGTTATTTTGATCGTCTTAGAGTTTGGGAATTTGAATACATTGTCAATTTTGTTTTCCAGGTAGGTGTTGTGGGCACATAGAGCTCACTGGTGATGTCTTCCTCAGAGTTTGCGTGTATGTGTGAGTTTACATTGAAGGCTATCTGTGACAGTCCTTTTAGCCTTCAATTCTGGCGGGGTCACTGGGGTGAATTCATGTTGTTGAAATTCATTCTTGATAGGGTCTTGAAATATTTTCTCTTGTTCTTCGTGTGAAGAGATGACAACATATCCATCTTGAGTTGGAATGATGTTGGTTGGATATATCTTATTGTTGATGAGTATTTTCAAGAGAGTTGTCTTTCTTCTAGGTTCGTTGGCATTGTGCGTTTTGATCTTCACTCGTGCCATCCTTGTTACATGTCAGTACAATAATATAACCTACAAGGGGCCGAGGCCCGACACACAACACACCTAAAGGACAGAAAAATGGAAGGAGCCTACCTATGTACCTCAGTTTAGCAGTCCAGCCTCTAAAAGCCGTCGCAACTGCCCTGAGGTACGACCTAACCCTATCCAATGTTTTTGCTCGAACCTTCCTCACTGGCTTAAGGCAGCCCTTCTAAGGGCCCCCCTTGAGGCACTGCCCGCGGGGTTCACCTTCACCAGTGAGGAGGACACTAAGGGCGAAAAGAGAAATACAGGTGGAGAGAAAAGATGCCTGGGCGGGACTCAACAACACCACGGAGTCCCCGGTACACAGGGCTTGGGAGGATTCCCAGGTGGAATTCTCCCTGTTGTGCAGGACAAGCACAGACGTCACTGGCAGGATGTAGGTAGCTGGAAGTGTGGGCAGAGCGGTGTTATCC
The DNA here is from genome assembly GCF_035594125.1 of Scylla paramamosain. Classification (NCBI taxonomy): domain Eukaryota; kingdom Metazoa; phylum Arthropoda; class Malacostraca; order Decapoda; family Portunidae; genus Scylla; species Scylla paramamosain. Next base: position 74,887 of record NW_026973753.1, read on the forward strand.
GTTGCAAGGAATACACAGAGAGCAAGCAATCCTTTCGCACACGGCCAGAGACGGTCCGCTTAAAAATGCCCGTCTACTAGCTCTGGCCGCCGGCAGGACTTTTTATACTGCCTCTCCTGAAGTCCAGTCGTCTCCCTGAGTGCAAGTCAAGTCGGGAGCGTCTGCGGAGTGTGGTCTGCTGTGAAAGTCAACCAGTCAAGTGACTTGACTCCTGCAGAATGGGAGAATAGCTTAGTTACCGCTAAATATACAGAGCTAGTGGCAACACTACGGGTGGAAACAGATGCCAGACACTTCCACGCGCCATCTGACTCGAGAAACCGCGCTTGGAGCTCAAAATTGAGGCGCGAAAATTCTTGATTACGGGAACGATCGCCGTCGCTACGGACGCACTGATGCAATCGTTCATATATGATCACCGGAATGAAAGGGTCAAATAGCAGAGGTAGTGCCTTACTGCTTATATTTAAGGGGATGGAAAAGAAAATTACAAGCATGACTGCAAACTAGCAAAATGTACAAAAGAGTTAAGTGCACAGACATTACACAGTCTCAAGAGATGGCTGGATAAATTGATGGATGATGATGACAGATGGCCTGGCCTGGTTGAGAGAGAGCTGTCAGAAACATCGATCTCATATGTACATTGAAAAACATATCTAGAGAAAAAGATGTTATGTGGTAAGCAGTAGTTGTGTTCTTCATTAATATTGTGTGAGTTTTAAATGTCACAATGAAGCCACGTGTTGGGAAGTCCAGTTAGCAAGAATCGGCTTGAAGTTGAGACCCTAGATCTCTATTTCAACACTTATCCACCATCCGAACTCCATTCCAAAACTGAAATTACAATGCGCTTTAAGTCCTGCATAAATGTAAGGTGGAAGTGTTGAGCCAATGCACTGCAGGATGAAGGAGAGATAGAGCAATGAGTTATGAGTCAAGACGTGAGATCAGTCGCTGTCTTGAATTCAAAACCTATCGGCGGATGAATATTATGTCTTTTCAACAACAAGAGCCCTTTACGTGGAGCTCAGAAACAAATATATTCCAAATTATTATAGAAATAACCCAACAGTGAATAAGTTTATCCAATTAATGCAAAGTAAAAGTCAATATATTTTGTCTAACATTTCTCTTTTTTTAAAAGCTACCTATAATTTTTTTAGGTAACAGAAAGTTGATTTATATAAGTTGTTAGTGTTTGTTTGTATCTGAAATAATTGCAGGAGCTGTGCTCCATACTTTGTATCACAAAGTCTGAGCATGTAAATAAATCTGAATCTGAATCTGAATCTGAATCTGAATCTGAATCACACACACACACACACACCAGGGTGGATAGATTAGTGTATCAATATTTATTTTCAGCCGTGGTTGGTGTGTATTAACATAAAAGTCCTATTAACAATGTTTTCTTTGTTGGCTTTTTGCTATGTATTTTTCCATGATGCTTTTGTTGATATGTTAGGAATAGTGACCTGGATGGTGTGTGTGTGTGTGTGTGTGTGTGTGTGTGTGTGTGTGTGTGTGTGTGTGTGTGTGTGTGTGTGTGTGTGTGTGTGTTTCTATCGTAAGGTGGTGAGGGATCAGAACAGTTTCTTATTGTTCGTATTTTTCTTAGTGTTGTTGTTGTTGTTTTCCTTCATCATCATCATTATTATCACGTTTGCCTCCTCCTCCTCCTCCTCCTCCTCCTCCTCCTCCTCCTCCTCTTCCTTTATCATCATCATCATTACTATATCATTACTACTGTTGATATTTCCATCGTAATTATCAGTAGTAATACTAAATACACTTGCATAACACATTTATCACGTTACGTTACCTAAACATAAGGAACATGACTCTCTCTCTCTCTCTCTCTCTCTCACTCTCTCTCTCTCTCTCTCTCTCTCTCTCTCTCTCTTTCTCTCTCATTTTTTTTTCTAGGTGTGTTGATGTTCCTCTTTTGAAACAGCTCAAGTCGTAAGCAGGATGAAATAGAGAAACAAAAGAGAATTGCAGACTTTACGAGTAGAAATGAGAGAGAGAGAGAGAGAGAGAGAGAGAGAGAGAGAGAGAGAGAGAGAGAGAGAGAGAGAGAGAGAGAATCCTAACCAACTTACATTTAAAGCGCTGTACAAAACACGAAGACGCCTATAAAAAAATAAATAAATAAATAATTAAATAAATAAATAAAAATAATGAAAAGAATATATTTTCCTATTTCAAGCTAATACAATGTTGAAAGGACGCAGTGCTACAAAAGGTAGTGTTTAAGAATGGTATGTCACTGAAAAACATTGTGTCGAACAGCGCTCAAATACAGGTAAGAGTTCCAGCGTTTAGAGTAAAGAAATGAGAGAGAGAGAGAGAGAGAGAGAGAGAGAGAGAGAGAGAGAGAGAGAGAGAGAGAGAGAGAGAGAGAGAGAGAGAATGTCCTAACGTAAAATAATTTAATAAAGATGAAGAGTTGTAGAGATAAACAGTAGAAGGGATGAGAAAGAAGCCTAATCTAACCTAACCTAACCTGAGAGAAGCCTAATGCAACCTGACATAAACACTCATATTTCCTCTGTGGACTAATGGCGAGGCGAGGAAGGTGTGTGTGGATTTGAAATGAAGTGAAAGACAAGTGATTTGAAAGTGGTTTTTCAAGTGTGGCTGTTCTTTGGGTTACTTGGAATGGAAGAAAGGGACGTGAGGCTTTACATTATACGAAAAGAAAGTTGACATTAAGTAACTGGAAGTGTTAGTGACTTTTGGAGGAGTTATTAATGTTAAGGGCAAGAAGGTACGAGAAATACAGGTTAAGTCAAAGGAAAGCTAAAATAATAAAACAAAATTAACGAGGATGATTTTATGAGATTGGAAGAGAAGGAAATTAACTTTAAATGTCATGAAAAGAAAGTTGAGATTAATTGGAAGTGTTAGTGACTTTTGGAAGAGTTATCAATACTAAAGGGAAGGAAGATATAAAATTAAAGTTCAATGAAAATCTAAATAATATTAGGTAAAATTAACTAATGTAATTTTCAGAGATTATTTACAGACTATTATTTCTTCTCAAGTTTCACAAAATAGACTAGGCTGATTCAAATTTTCAAAAGTTTACAGCATAATTTCAAGAGACCACGGAACAAAAGGAGTAAGAGAAATTTAAACCTGTTTATATTTGCTCACTAAAGCCACCTAGGAATACTGAATTGAGATATGAAGCGTCACATTGCCATTCACACTCAAACAATTGAGGAAGGAAGTTAAGGATGCAGACAACAAATTAAGCAAAAGGAAAGTTAATAAAAAGTGTAAATTTTTAGCTGGTATTCTCTCTTTTTGGATTACTATTAATGAAAGATACGTACAATTCAGTGAAGGAAGCGACAATTTATCAAAAACCTGGATTTTTTGCTTATTTAGTTTTCTGTGTATGCTTGAGCAGATAATGACACGTGAGTATGAGAAGGAAAAAAAAAACATGGAATAACAAACTGTGGATAAAAAAAAATACGTGAAGAATACTAAAAAACAAAAACAAGAGGAAAAAATAAAGAAGCAATGGCATAACCAGTCAGGGAAAAAAAAAAAAAAATATACCTAAAAAGAAAAAAAAAATCAAGTAATAACATACGCAGTTAATAATAATAATAATAATAATAATAATAATAATAATAATAATAATAATAATAATAATAATAATAATAATAATAATATGCTGAGAGAGGAAAGGAAAATAATACCAACAGCGAATAACACAAATACTTAATAATACGTGAAGAAGAAAAAATGAACTACCAGGAATATCATAAACAGTAAAGAAAAAATATACACGAAAGGAAGAAGACAATATGAGGTAGAATGAATGACAGACAGTTACTTGGCCAGGAAGTGAGTGAGTGTGTGGGAGTGCGTGAAATGACAGAAAGAAATGCCCAGAAAGGACGAAAGTAAATACCCTAAGATTTTTCTTCCTTCCTCACAGTGATGATAAGTAAAGGTGAGAACAAATGAAATTCAGAGAGAGAGAGAGAGAGAGAGAGAGAGAGAGAGAGAGAGAGAGAGAGAGAGAGAGAGAGAGAGAGAGAGAGAGAGAGAGAGAGAGAGAAATACACGCATACAGTCGTTGTATATAATACGAGCGAAAATGAAAAAAAATAAATAAATAAACTAACAGTGTAAAAAGATTAAACTCGAAACTGCGTGTGAAGTCTTTTTTTTTTTTTTTTTTTTTGTCATTTCAGTCTTTTAATTGATTTTCTTTTTTTTGGAAGCGCCAGTAGGTAAAGGATTTAAAGAACAGAAATTTGAAAGAGAGGGAAAAGTGTTCGATCCAATTATAGACAGACATATTGCGTGGGACACTGTTTTCCATTTTTTGTCCTTTGAGGGGAGAGGGGAGAGCTGGAAATGGGAAGAAGTAGGTAGCAGGAAGAGAGGTGAGGGGAGAGATGGATAGAAAAGGTTAGTAGCAGGATAGGGGAGGGTATGGGAGAGAGATGAGGGGAAGAGCTGGATACGGGAGAATGTAGGTAGTACGAGAAGTGGGGAGGGGACATGGGAGAGGAGAGAGGTAGGCAGGAACAGTGACAGGGGACATAGGGGAGGGGAGAGCTGGAGTTGGAAAGAGGTGGTGAGGGGAGAGCTGAGTCGTGGACAGTGGTAAGACGGCGAGGTGAGGGGAAGAGGGTGATGGGGAGAGGGGAAGAACTGATGTGAGCGCTGTGGTTGGTACGGACAGAAGCGAGGGGAAGAAATGCAAGATAAAAACTCGTACAATGCTCAGATGTTGTCAGCGCCAACGATACTTGTGAGGGAAGGTATTGGCACTAGTGGCCGCGTCCACTGGCCCTCTGGCACTCCCGCTGCCACGCTCCAGGCCAGCAAAACATTCCGTGCCTCATGCGTTACGGCGTGAATTAATGTACCTCAGCCTAAATAAGAAGCAAATCAAATAAAAGGAAATCAAAAGAGAAAGTATCATAAAAATCTGAGTAACAATAAGCAACAAGTCATAATGACGGGTAGGTTAAGTTAGGTTAGATTAGGATACGTTAGGTTAGGTTAGGTTAAGTCAGGTTGGTTAGGTTAGGTTAATTAAGGTCAGGTCAGGTCAGCTCAGGTTTGGTTTGGTTAGGTTAGGTCAATTTATGTTAAATCAGGATAGTTTAGGTTAGTTTAGTTTATATTAAGTCAGGTTAGGTCAGGATAGTTTAGTTTAGTTCAGTTTAGGTTAGGTTAGGTTAATTTATAAACGTCATCGATAAACTGAACACAAATCTTCACTCGGCACGCCTGAGTCTCGCTGATCGCGTGTCGTGAGCGGCAAGGCGAAGCAAAAGCCGACCATTATGAAATTCAATGAGAAATTAAGGAAACACGAATCCCGTTTTACCGATAAGCAAAGGAACCCTCATTGCAATTCATGTTTGTTTCCCTAGTGTTGAAACCTTCCTCTCTCTCTCTCTCTCTCTCTCTCTCTCTCTCTCTCTCTCTCTCTCTCTCTCTCTCTCTCTCTCTCTCTCTCACTTCCTCTCCTTTAAATCCTTTTCTTCTTCCATCCGTCCTTTCTTTTCATTATTTTCCTTCGTCTCCCCTCTGTGTCATTCCCTCCTTCCCCCCTTTCTTTCACTCGCCTTTCTCTTTTTCCTCCTTCTTTTTTAACTTTTCTTCCATTCCTCTCTCCATCTTTCTCTTCTTCCTTCCGGCCTCTGTTCTCATCACTAATTCCTTTCCTTATTACCTTCTTTCTTTTCCCTCCGTTTCGTTCTCTCCTTTCCTCCTTTCTTTCATTTGGCTTTTTTTTTCTCTTTCCTCCATTCCTTTCCAACTTTCTTTCCATTTCTCTCTCATTCCTTCATCCTTCCCTAGTTACTTCCTTCATTTCCCTTCCTTCCTTCGTTCCTACCCTCCATCTTCTTTCCTTCCTTAATTTCTACCTCCACTTTCCTCTTTCTCCTTCCTTCCCGTGTTTTTTCCTCCTCCTCCTCCTCCTCTTTCCCTCTCGCTACGTTTCACGCAACATCTGGTGAAGGAAGACCAGAGGAAGATTCTCTCTCTCTCTCTCTCTCTCTCTCTCTCTCTCTCTCTCTCTCTCTCTCTCTCTCTCTCTCTCTCTCTCTCTCTCTCTCTCTCTCTCTCTCTCTCTCTCTCTCTCTGTGTGTGTGTGTGTGTGTATGTGTGTGTACCTTCATGAGTTTTAAAGTTTCTATTTAAGTGAAGTAAAGTTGAGTAAAGAACAATTGCAGTTTTCAAAGGAATTAACTTAATGTTTGATATCAAAGTTTAAGAAAGAAACAAAGGCACTGAAGTTTTCAAGTACAGTACACGACGGTAGGAAAGTTTTCTTTTTTTTTTTATCTTACTTTATTTTGCCTTTATTGTTCTTCCCATTAAATGTTAAAATAGTGATGAAAGTACGGTGTGCTCTCTCTCTCTCTCTCTCTCTCTCTCTCTCTCTCTCTCTCTCTCTCTCTCTCTCTCTCTCTCTCTCTCTCTCATCAGTCTATTTGTCTGTCAATATATCTATTTATTTATCTGTTTGCTACTACTACTACTACTACTACGAGAGAGAGAGAGAGAGAGAGAGAGAGAGAGAGAGAGAGAGAGAGAGAGAGAGAGAGAGAGAGAGAGAGAGAGAGAGAGAGAGAGAGAGAAATAATAATAATAATGATAATGATAATGATAATGATAATGATAATGATGATGATGATGATGATGATGATGATGATGATAATTTTATATTTCCATGTAACATGGTTATTCTTAGTTATTCTTAAATAAGGTGCAAAATAAAAAAAATAAAAAAAAGAACGAGGTGCCTAAAATAAAAGGACCTACCTAAGATACAAGATGATCTAAGATAAAAATATTTCAATTTAGATTTAAAGGTTTGCAGGCTCCCCGAGTTGTTGATAGAAGAGGGCAGATTATTCCAAAGTTTGTGCCCTGACACAGCAGTGGCCCTCACCCCTGAGTCAGTGCTGGCTTTGGGTGTGTACAAGTCACTGAGCTGCCTTGTTGTGCTGCTTGTTTTTTCCATGACACTGGGAAATTTCATGTGCCATTCAGGATATAATCCATATACAACTTTATACATTGTTGTACATTTTTCAAAAGTGTGCTTGTCTTTTACTGTCATCCATTGTAGATCTTTAAATACGGGAGTGACGTGATCATATTTCCTGCGCCCCCCAGTAGCTACTTTAACTGCTAAATTTTTGCAATTTTTTGTATGTTTAGAAGTAGTTTTATTTGTGGAGCCCCATATACTAATGCAATAATTGATTAGGCTGAGCACCACAGACTCTACAATTAATACCCTAGTTGGTTTATGAAAATTGTCACTCATTCTGTTGCTATACATCAGTATTCCCATGATTTTCTTATAAAGCTCGGTGATGTGTACATGGAGAAGCATGTATCTGTGGAAATAAACGGCCAGGTTCTTCACATGCGTCACCGGGTGGATATGGTTGCCTTCACAGTTAATGAATGTGTTTGGGGGAATACGTAATAGAATTTGCCTATTGCCAATAAAGATACATTGTGTTTTTTTTTAGATTTAGCATAAGACCATTACTAAGAAAATATTGCTTCACATTGTGTAGTGTGTCTTCAATTTTAGAGATGAGGTCCCTGAGATTATTGACAGTTTCAGCCTGTACAAACTGGGTATCATCAGCACACTGGATTAGTGAGCACACGTTTAATTTGTCATCTAGGTCATTAACGTAAATCGAGAACAGAATGGAGCCTAGCACTGAGCCTCGTGGAACCTCGTAGTCTACATTTAGATTATTAGATTGTGTTGCTCAAACGTACCGACTGTGTTCTGTCTTTCATGTAACTGTTAAACCAGACGTTGTCTGTATTGAGCTTAATGCATTTACTTAGAAGAGTCTCGTGGCTAACACTGTCAAAGGTTTTCGACAGATCACACAAAGTCAAGATTGTTACTTTCTTTTGGTCCATGTTGTCACATATTTTATCAGTGATAGTAGAGAGAGCAGTTTCTGTTGATAGTTTTGACCGAAATCCGTGTTGTGAGTTAGATAGCAAGTGATTAAGTTCCAGAAATTTAATTACCTGATTAGCAAGTACTTTTTCTAGTATTTTAGAGACAATGGGTAAGAGTGAAATTGACCGAAAATTGCTTGGGTCGCTCGAGTCTCCGCTCTTAAAAATGGGGATTATAAGGTCATGTTTCCAGGCTGTGGGAAAGACGCCTGTAACTACTGAGGTAGTGATTATTCAAGGCTATTATAGAAAGAGCATCCTTTGTAAATTTCTTGGGAATGCCATCACTGCAAACAGAACTGGTTTCGTTCATGTCTTTTATCATGAGGATAACAGTGTCAGTGTGTGCTGGTTGAGGCCTGAAGGTGCTGTCCTCACCACTCATCCCAGAGGCTACATTCTCACAGATAGAATATTGCACATTTTCACCGTGGATGAGTTCCTGAGTTTTAGTATATGAATTCTTACCAACATTAGCAAAATAAAAATTAAATTCCTTGGCTTTGTCGAGTACATTATCAAAATTAGAGGTAATGGAAATGTTTTTAGTGTTTGGGACTGTTTTTGTAATAGTTTTCCATGTTTTTTGAAATGCTGCCTTTATTGTTGAGAAAGTCATCGTGATAATATTTTGCTTTGCACTCACCAATGATGGTTTTAACTGGTTTGTTTTCCTGTTTGTATTGTTGTTGCAGATGAGCGTTATGCCCATCGTATTTTAGTTTTGCTCGAGTAATATTTCCAATATTCATAGCTTCCTGGATTGAGTTGCTCGTCCATGGTGCAAATGGTCTTGTGATTTCTTTAGTAACAAGGGGCACATTCGTTTAAACAGTTAATAAAATTTGCGTTAAAAATATCTACAGGCGTATTTACGTCGTCTGTACTTAAAATCATATGACAATTGTGCGTCTTCTGAAGAAGCCTAAAACAAAATTTCTCTTTGGTATGATGACCAACGTGTGGAAATGTTGGAATAGCTGGCGATCTCTTAGGTTTGCTGATATCTGTCATAATACTTGTGAGGTGATGATCAGCAATCTGTTGTGGCACAGCATCACAGGAGCATACAGTGTCGGGCTTGTTAGTAATAGCAAGATCTGATAGAGTTGAAGATGTTGGCGTAACCCTCGTTGGTTTATCATTTACTTGAGTTAACTTGTTGCTCTTTATGATCTTAGATATCTTGCTATTACCAACAAGTAAGCTGTTATTGAAATCACACAATATAAAGAATGTCTTATTCTTCGTACTAATTAATCTAAACATGTCTTGTATGCATTCAAAAGCAGTGGCAGAGGCTTTACGGTGTGGGTACATGCAACCAATTATTATGGCTGGCTGCTTCCAGAAATCTTCAATGTCCACTTGTTTGGGGACGTTCAAGTTACTGATATTGAGTGTTAAGACATTCTTTACATAGATACATACACATACATAAATACATAGATACATACACCGCCTCGCCGCCGCTGTGTATGTATGTACTGGTAGTAGGGGCGCCCTCCTCGTTACCCCATCATGTCTTGCTCCCTTTGTCGCTGGCCTGCTGGGTTTATAATAGAAAGGGGCTCGTCGTTGGAATGCAGAGCGGGGCTGGGAGGTAGTGAGGGAGCTCTGGGGAGCTCTGTGAGTCGAGGCGTTGCGGGCGTATGATCTGCCTTGTGGACTTGGCTTGATGTGAATGCGTGAGGCAGCCTGACGTTCTTGGGATAATGGGCGGTGCTCAGCGTTCTCAGCAGGTGCTCTGATTCCCAGTGTGGAGTTGTCGCAATCCACGGACCTTTTTTTTCCTTTCGTTGTGCTTTATGCGTGTTAATATTTTTTTCATTAATATTTTTCTTGACTTCTTCCCAGTGTGTGCAAAGACAGAAGTGTGGGTGTTGCTTTTTAATGGTGCTCAGTAGCTTGATTACACCCAGCCTATTCAGTTCTGGTGGGAAATTTTTTCCATGTCAAAGCACACATCATCAACCTCACCTGTGCTAAGTATGAATGCAGGAGCAGTTTTGGTGGTATTTATTCCATTAGCTTCACCCCATTTCATTAAATGCTCGTTTCAGTCAAGTGTTTTTGCTTGTACTTCCTGAGTCATGGGTGGTGGCACGAGCTGACACACATGCACCTTCATAGCACTAACTTTTTTCCTTCAATGCTGCGATCAAACAGTCTAAATTGTTTAGTATTGCTGTAGGTGTACACGGAGCATGGATGGGGAAGAGGACCCGTTCGCAATACACCACCTCTCTCTGCCCCGATTTGCGCCTCCTGGCTGTGGCTGGCGCGACACCCCACGATCTGCATTTTAAATTCACCAAACAGAAGACTACGGCTGATATTCCTGTAAGGTTCCTTATAATTATTCAAATATCCATCCATTTTCTCGACTGCGATAGCTCAAAAGGAATCCAAATAAATTAATTATCTATTTTAGGCGGAAAATTAACCCTCCATTGGTTTTACAGGGAAGTTTTAAGGGCAAGTAAATTATATTAATTCTCCCTACCAATATTGAACATAATAATGCATTACATTTCAATAGAAGATATTTTACGCGAGTTTCCCTTCTAATACTCTGAAATAGCTGACGTTTTTCTTTCCGTCCCGGGAGTTTTAAGGGGGTGCCTCACTAAATCGAGTAAATTATTCCCATTTTCTTTCCCACGGTGCCTCGAGGTGCCAATCATTTACTATTTATTTAAAGATGGGTACTACATTAGCTTGCCTCCACATTACTGGCAGCTCACCTGACTCAGTGATTTCCTAAAGACAGAAACTAACGGCTCACTAATAACCTCTTTGCATTCCTTAAGTACTCTGGAATATATTTCATCAGGTCCTGGTGTCTTGAACTTTTTTAGCCTATCTATCTCCTGTTCCACTATCTCCCTAGTTATGGAAATATCTGTCAGGTTCTCATTCTCATCTGCTCTAAACACCTGTTCACTATCTGGCATATCCTGCATGTTTTCCTGGGTGAAGACAGTTAATAAATACTCATTCAGAAGTTTACTAATCTCCTCCCCAGAACTAACCAGCTCCCCATCTGCTGCCTTTAATGGACCTATAGTATCCTTATTCTTCGTCCTGTATACCTGATAAAGTACCTTGGGATCCGTCTTCGCCTGGCTGGCTACCTTTAATTCATAACTGCTCTTAGCTTTCCTCGTTAACTTCCTGACTGTTTTAACTAATTCATTATATTGTGACCTTAAAACTTCTTCACCTGCCCTTAATCTCTCATATATACTTCTCTTACGCCCTATATAATGTTTTAACCTAGCAGTCATCCATTTTGAGTCATTCTTCTGTGATCTTATTGCCCTATAGGGATATTTGCTAACTGACCTGTATGAACTTTATCTACGAAATATCTACACAATTTATCTACATTTACCTCACCTAATCCCCTCATCTCGGCCCTTACCATCCTCCTCACTCCCTCATCTACTCGCCTCGACCTCACCTTTCTCATTTCAGCATAACCTGACCTTCCAACATGCTCACACCTACCTCCCCCTCCCTCTCTCCTCCGCCCCTTGCGGACACATCTTCCCTCCTCTTGTCCTACACTCTCACACACCACTTCACCTCTCTCATCTTGCCTTATCTCTCTCAACTCCATTCCGGACCTGAACTCACCTTGCATCCGTTGCCTGTCAACTCCTTGGAGGTATCTTTTTAATTCCTCGAAATCTGCTCTCCTAAAGTCAAGTATTTTACTAGTGTTTTTGCTTCTAAAAGTTTCTTCCCATTTGAAATTGTACCTGATTTCCCTATGATCACTGTTACCTAGCTGTCCTCCAACCTCTACCTGCGTGACTGTGGGTGGTATAGACATACATATTTTATACAGAGACAGCCACTTATAAGTATACAGGCAGGCTTCGTGCAGTTTCCTATATAGTCTTATGCAGTAGAATGAGTACTGGTGGTTGGTGAGGTCTGGTTGTGTGTGGAGGCATCTGGGCAGACTGAAGCCATCAAGTATTTGGTGGCACTGATTGGGAAGGGACGGAAGTGTTCGAGGGAAGGTGAAAGGGTAGCAGAGAGGAGAAAAAAACAGAAGGGAAAGGCAATTACTGTTTTACGGCATCATGCAAAGCTGAAAATAATGTGTGCGAGAAGACATTTGAAGAGAAGTATAGTTTTACAGTAACATTTGTATATTTGCTGTGCTTGAAAATTTCCAGTTTGATGGTAAAAGGAACAGCGTGTCCAGATCACACCCATCACTCGGTTCCAAGAGATCACGGGTTCGAATCCCAGGCAGAGAGGAGATAAATTATGTTTGCTTGCTGTCACGCCGCAGTCTGTGTTCACCTGGGAGGAAACTCGTCATGCAAACCACTGAAGCTGCAAATATATGCTACAGTCTCTTTGTTATCTCTAATATATATATATATATATATATATATATATATATATATATATATATATATATATATATATATATATATATATATATATATATATATATATATATATATATATACTCGTATATACGAGTATATATATATACTGTTCTCTACACTTTTTTTTTTCTCATTTAACTTGACTATTTTCCTTGATGATATCGTTTCTTGTATTCCCTTTACTGTTACATTTGATTTACCTATTATTATTATTATTATTATTATTATTATTATTATTATTATTATTATTATTATTATTAACATTATTATTACTATATTTTTTGACGTCCAGGTCTCCTGCTCTATCAGGGGCAAGACGGTGCCTGCTAGAGAAGGACTCTGGTTTTCGCACAAACATATTAATTATAATAATAACAAAAACAACAGCTTCCACAACAGCGTGCTATAAGTAGTGAAGATCCCTGACTTAGATACAGTGTTCCTTGCATATGCGCCTCTCTTCCCTCACGGCTTTCCTGCCATTACGCACCCCCCCTCCCTCCCTGTACCATTAATCATCCCGTGTTGGTATTTCATAGATAACGCTCCCCCGAATTTGCTAACTGTATAGATATAACCCTGCTTAAGACTCCCGCCACGTCGCCATGCTGACTCCCTCCCTCGTACGTGGCTCCCATCGCGTGATGCTCCGCGTCTTATGATCTACTTATCTATTTTTATAAAGTGTGATAATGTGTACACAGGTTTACACGAGACACTGTTGTTTTCGAGTGATTCTTGGACCTGACCTAACCTAATCTAACCTCCCCTAACCAAACTAAACTAAAGAAAACAAAAGAAAACCAAATCTAGCCTAACCTAACATGACCGACTCGAACCCAAACCAACCTCACCTAGTCTCACTCAACTTGACCTAACCTAACCAAACCTAACCCAAATGAAACCTAATCTAACTTAACCAAACCAACCAAATTCAATCAAACACAACGAAACCTAACCTGAGAGAATTTAATGTACCCCAACCCTACCTAAGCCAAGCTAAGTCAAACTAAACCACACACACACACACACACACACACACACACACACACACACACACACACACACTGTTTATTAGCGTAAGGAATAGGCCCATACATAAATGATAAGGGCTGAACTATACGGTATGACATATGAGAGAGAGAGAGAGAGAGAGAGAGAGAGAGAGAGAGAGAGAGAGAGAGAGAGAGAGAGAGAGAGAGAGAGAGAGAGAGAGAGAAAAAATCAGTGTGCCTTCTGCAGCTGTGGAGAAGGAAAGGAGGATGCAGGTGAGATGATGAAGAGGAGGAGGAGGAGGAGGAGGAGGAGAGAAAGGAAAATGATGAATAACAATTAGAATAAAAAAGAAACGAATAAAACTGAGACAAAACAATAATAAACAGAAACAAACAAACCAAAGATAAACAAGAAATAAAACAGGAGGAAAATGACAAAAAAAAAAAAAAAACACTGAACATGGAAAATGATAAACAGTTGGAAAAATAATAAAAAGTATTATACACGTATGAAGGATTACACGTACCCACACACGCGCACACACACAGACATACTCGTACATACAGACAAAGACACACACACACACACACACACCTAAATTTCTTGCTGTATTAAATTACCACTTAATTAAGAGGAAACATATATTCCATAACGAGAAGGGATAGACATTAGAACCACCACCACCACCACCACAGGACGATAAGGCAAGACATTTCACTAAATTCACATCAACACATATTGACTTTTTTGGTGATGTTTTTATTCCATGGCATGTTGTTCATATCAGTTTGTTATTCAGTGGAGTGTCTCTCTCTCTCTCTCGTAATTACAGTGAGATTTTATATATTATTTCTAAATTCTCCTTCGTAACGCCAGACCGCCTGCTGTTTTAACGTTGAGTTGAGTTGAGTTGAGAGAGAGAGAGAGAGAGAGAGAGAGAGAGAGAGAGAGAGAGAGAGAGAGAGAGAGAGAGAGAGAGAGAGAGAGAGAGACGTGAGTGGAGAAAGTATCGCGTTGAATGTCTCTCCCTCTCCCCTTCACATCAATTTTCTCTCTCTCTCTCTCTCTCTCTCTCTCTCTCTCTCTCTCTCTCTCTCTCTCTCTCTCTCTCTCTCTCTCAACTCAACTCAAAAAACACAACTCTCACTGAGCCTATCCACTTTTCCTGTGTTTCCATTTTTCGTGTGTGTGAGTGTGTGTGTGTGTGTGTGTGTGTGTGTGTGTGTGTGTGTGTGTGTGTGTTCCAGACTTCTTGATACGTCTTTCTCCTTTAAATACATTATCATTCTATGTACCTGCACATTTCATCTAGAGAGAGAGAGAGAGAGAGAGAGAGAGAGAGAGAGAGAGAGAGAGAGAGAGAGAGAATGGCAGGCAGTATGATATATAGAAACATAACAAGATAACACTAGAAGCAATACCATATTAATAGATTTACTCTATTTAGAACAACCTCAACGTGCCCAAACACTAAGATAGAGACGAAAGTTAGTTATAGAAATAGAAGATTCTTTTTGGCAAGGAACTGAGGTGAGAGGAAGATGGAGAGAATACAAGAAATTAACTTGACCTTGAGGCTTCTGAGGGGCAAAGTCAGAGAGAAAGAGAGAGAGAGAGAGAGAGGTAGAATGTGACAAGGAATGCACATACACTAAGCAAGGAGGAGAGGGAGAATGTTATATTATAATTGTGACAAGGTACTGAGTGAGATGAGAACAGTTGAAGGCAATAATAACAAAAAAGAAGCTAAGTGTAAGGTTTCCGAGAGTCAGTGTATGCAAACTCAAGTAAAAAGAAAAAAAAAAAAAATGTTTAACCAAGACAGAAAACATTTTGGGCAAGGAAAGTTGTGAGCGGACAGTTCATGGTGACGATAAGACAAAACAGCCTAACTATTAGGCTTCCCAGGGTCAAGGCCAGAGAGAGAGAGAGAGAGAGAGAGAGAGAGAGAGAGAGAGAGAGAGAGAGAGAGAGAGAGAGGGAAAGGTAGACAATATACCCAAACTCTAAAGAAGAAAGAAAAAAGAACCGTTTATCGAAATACAAGACACTTTTTATAAGGAGCGTGGTGAGAAGAGGAGAGTCTATGACGACAATAAGATAAATTATACTGATCACAAGGACTCCAAGGGCCAGGCAGAATATTACCAGGAATAGTGCCAGCTTTCTGAAACACTTCGTTGTCTCAGCAGGACTATGTTCACTTGCTGAGAGAGAAACCACGCTGCCCACAAGGCTTCCGAGGGTCTAGGCCAGAGAGAGCGGGTAAAACAAAAGCAAAAAGAGTGACCGAGTTCTGAATCACTTTGTTCTCTCATGGCGGCGATCACTGGCCACGGAAACTTAGTCGAATTCTCATGGGTATTTTTTTTTTTTTCATTGATGATACAGACTGCTTGTTGACAGATCATTTGACTCATGAAAACATCCTTGATGTCCACAACAGTTTTCATTAGACTCCGTGAAAATTAATCGTAGTGGAGTACAGAGGTGTTTAAGAACGCTGCTCCAGGAACATATTTAATGAAAGAGTAAGGATGTATTGACTAAAAAAAAAAAAAAAAAAAAAAATAGAATTGTCCAATGTTTAATTTCTCAAAAATCTGATAGGCAATTTAAAGTTATCAGACAAGGAGTGAATGAAAAGTGTAATCTGATAGGGAGAAAATACTAAGGGATGTAAACTTTCCCATTCATGTGAAAAAAAAGAGTAAAGGAACAAATTAATGAAAAAGAAAAAAAGAAAACTTGCAGATATCGTTGGTTTGGCGTCACACATCACAAATGATTTATTAACAAGATTTCCATTACTGCCTGGTGGTAAATACTGTGACAGTCGATGACGTGTATTCTAGCGAACAGAGAGTGTGTCCTAATGCTTTCCACTTCAGAAACTAAATTGTCAGTGGAGACGTGGAGACAAATTCCCTTGGTTATACTTTTTTTTTTTGCTAGATGTGGAGGTGGACACTAAAATAATACAGTCAGTAGAAGAGAAGAGAGAAATTGATTGGGTTAGTCTCTTTTCGCCGCTGTTAGTAAGGATGGTGGTAGACAATTAAATTTAATAGTCAGTAGAGCTATAAAGAGAAACTGCGTTGGTTACATTTTTACTGCTGTTAGAGGTGGTGGTGGTGGTTATGGTGGTGGTGGTGGTGGTTATGGTGGTAGTGGTGGTTGTGGTGGACAGTGAAATCCATTACGAGAGACTGATAATAATTTGGTTATAGTTATATTCGAGCAGCGGGTATTACCACCTGTGTTTATAGTGATATTCAGTGATACTCATAATATAATGTGATGCACTACGGAAGATTGTGGCTGTAGTAAGAAGCCGACTGAAGGAATCCGTAAGTAAAGACCGAAACAATGTAAATAAAATAGATACCTTATTCCTTTAATTTTGTACTGACTTATGTGTTAGGTTCATTTTAGCAAAGGAAACACTGATGATTACCATGAAGCAAACCTGAAATAAGATATACCATACAGTTCATATTGTATAGAGGCATCCATTAACACAGCTTGAACACTGCCAAAACTTCTTTATTACAAGCGTTTGGACCTGTCAAATCATTACAAGCGTTTGGACCTGTCAAATCATTACAAGCGTTTGGACCTGTCAAATCATTACAAGCGTTTGGACCTGTCAAATCATTACAAGCGTTTGGACCTGTCAAATCATTACAATAAACACATCTCAATGTTTTTTTTTTTAACATAAGTACCCAAGCATCATTAATAAGTAGATCAATATGAAAATTGAGAATGGATGTATGTAGAATTCACCATATGCTAAGTACAATTAAAATCAATCATATAACCAATCAACCACATTGATTTTCACTTATAATAATCATTAGAATTATAACTCACAACGGTAGCTCCAGCCGCATGTGGATTGCCTCCATCAACTTTCCGAACCAGTAGTTGGATTCATAAACTGTAATACATGAAATATTCCCTGAGTAACTATCAATCTTAATAGCCGACCGCACAATCACATTAACACTGTCATCATAAAAGATCATCACTAATACAAACATTTTGTCGATGAACATCACAAATGTTTGACGTGAACACCAGCTGATAAACCACCACACAGTACTATTATAACCAAACATAGCCATACATACCAGCATAATACAATAATCCCAAGTCTTGAATAAATATTACATCCAGTGATCCATCACAACACACTTCAGGTAGGGGCGGACAGCAACTAACCCTGGCTGACCGTTCGTCGCCACCTCACCTCCCCACTGCCACGTCACAAAGACGTGCGGCTTGCGCACCATGTACAGAGCTTAATCCTCGTCTACATAAATACACTGATACACGAACTAATTTAGAAATAAACAAATAAATAGAATAATTTATATTCAAATTATCATCAGACTGATGATACACCAACCAGTCCCTTTAAAACAAATACATTGGATAAAACTGAGTACAGACAAAGCACCGAGAGATTACCTTTAGATCCGGAACAGGGCGAGGAAAATACAGATACGTAAATACAGGAGGAAAGAACGAGCCGGCTGGACTACAAGGGGTCGGCAGAGTTGCTCATAAATTCGTACCTATTCTCAACAAGGCGAGCAGGGATTAGTGCGTGAAAGGAGGCAAGCCCAAATGGTTTCCGCCTGCCTGGAGATTCTAGTTCGTTGCATCTCGCGCGCGCGCGCGTGTGTGTGTGTGTGTGTGTGTGTGTGTGTGTGTGTGAGGGGTGGGAGGGAGTGTGTGGGTGTGTAAAGTGAGGTGTATTCATCGAAACATTTTTTTTTTCAGTCTGCTGTCTTTATTATCCTAAATATTGGAGCGACAGACAATTAATCAATATCGGCCGTCAGTTATCGATCAGACAGCCAATCATTCACTCGGTTCAATAATCCTGGGAATTTATCGGTCCTGTAAAAGTTCATCGTACTCTGTCAAGGTATTATTACTCACTCACTTTTTCACTCACTCACTCAATTCGTCAGTTCATTTATCAATGTCTTGCTTTAATTATGTACTCCTTCTTTCGGCACTTATAATTCCGGAATGTTGTATGGGTAGTCAGTCAGTCAGTCAGTCAGTCAGTCAGTGAGTGAGTGAGTGAGTGAGTGAGTCAGTCAGTCAGTCGATCAATCATTCAATCAATCAATTAATTCATCATCGTCCTGGAAAAGCGAATACTCCTCTACCAAGGTAAGATAAGTACAGGAACGAGTAAGAGAAGGAAGTTCACCTATTCCTGCACCTACCTATCTATTCTTTAACATTACATCCCTTACCATGTGCATTTATCCGAGCGTAAAATATATGTTTAGATAAACCAGATAAAAAAAGCACTGTAAAAAAAAAACATAAAATCTATCTCCTTAGCAATCTATATCTACCAGTCTATAAATCGATGTAATTAATCTATCTATCTATCCATCTACGAAAGCAGACTGCATTTACTAACTAACCTAGCATCTACAAACTCACCATAACCATCTACTCACCTACCTACCTTACACCAAACACCTTACCAACCAACACGCCTATCTGCACCCACCTACCCATCCACATCCACACACACACACCCACACACCCACAACCTCCCAGTAATGCGTTGTTCTCACCTTCCCTTTCTACCATATCTCTTATTACGATGCCTTCCCACACTCCCCTTACCTCCCCTTACCTTCCCCACCTTCCCTCCAGCCTCCGCCTTCCCTTCGCCTCCCGACCCTCTCTTCAGGTCCCGTCAAATCCCATCAGGGTCGTCAGGGCACCAAGGGACCAACTTGGTTCTTTCTCCTTCACGTTTGAGCTTCAGTACATTTTTTTCCTTTCCTTAAGAAGCCGAGACGGAATAAAGGGAACAAAGAAATGGAGGAGGAGGAGGAGGAGGAGGAGGAAGAGGAGAAGGAAGAAGAAGAGGAGGAGGAGGAGGAGGACCACTACCACCACCACTACCACCACCATCAGCAGCAGCAGCAAAAAAAGGAGCAAGAGACAAGAGAATGGCAGGTTTAAAAAAAAAAAAAAAAAAACTACGTGGAAAAATAACAGTGGAAGAAAGAAAATGAGAGATGGAGAGATGGAGATACGGAGGAACAGGACGAGTCATTGAGGAGTACAGGAAATGAACGAGGCAGGGGACTGAAATGGAATAAAACAAGACAGAAAAGTTAGCAAAGAAAATGAAAAGCAAGGCGAGCGAGGGAGAGCAAGGAATGAGTCAACAATCGATCTCAGCTCAGGAATTGCGGGAGGGAGGCGAAGGGACTTAGTAGTGTTAGAGAGAGAGAGAGAGAGAGAGAGAGAGAGAGAGAGAGAGAGAGAGAGAGAGAGAGAGAGAGAGAGAGAGAGAGAGAGAGAGAGAGAGAGAGAGAGAGAGAAAGCAGGACTATACTTGTGTGCTTTTGCTTCTGTATGTACTCGCACTAACTTGAAAAAAAATAAATAAATAATGGAAACAAATAAATAACTTACAAGAGAGAAAGAGAGAGAGAGAGAGAGAGTGGAGAGAGAGAACAGTAAACATATACGAACCAAGCAAAAACAAGTAAAATGAGGCGGGCAGGTGTACAATACTCAGTAATCAAGGTGTGGATTGTGGCAACCAGGTAAGACGACCCACTCACAACACGTGGACTACTGAATTACAAAGTGGAGGCATTCCAGACCAGGTGTGTAGGAGACTGAGGTGATGTGGCAGGTGTGTGTGGAATTCAGGTTTATACAAGAGGTCGTATGTGTTAAAGGTGGATGTGTGTAGGTGTGTGTGTTTGTTGTAGAGTAGCAATGACTGAATGGTGGTAAGCTGTTGTCATCATTAGTAACTTCCATGACTCTTTTGCAGAAGGATGGGTTCATTAAGTCACCGAAACTGTATTGATTGTTGATGTTATTCTAAGGTACTCAAGCAATACAGCTTTTTTTTTTTTTTTGTTTTGTTATCAATTTTCTTATCCTCGTCCTTCTTCATTATGAGAAAGCTCTTTTTATCGTTTATTTTGCTCTACGCTAGTGTCACTAACACAAACTAGATTAAACTTTATTGAATACAAAAGCACGAAGACTAAATAAATCATAATGAATACAAAAAAAAAACTCTCTTTAGTTATCTATTATCCTTTAATTTCTTTCACCATCCCTAAATTGCCATTACCTTACTCAAACCAACCTCCCACTATCTATTCCACTCCAGCTTGACAATATTTCCACGTCTTCACCTACACATCTAGATTACTTATATATTTTTTTTTTTGTGTGTGTGTTTTTTTTTCTTAATAGTAACGTGTAATGACTCAAATATTGTTATTTTTTTCTCTCTTTTTATTTTTCACATCACGCTTTGCTATCATGCATATTCGTAAGGATAACTGGTTCCTGGTGTTCTTGCAGGTAGTGTTTGGAACCACGGGAAGTGTTTGGCAGGATAACTCGTCCCTGCACTCCTCTCTTCAGCTCAGTTTCGTTAAAGACACACCTGATGGTCGTGAGGGGGAGCATGGAGAGAGACCATGGCAAGGAGGGATGTCAGTGAGATTTACGTCTATTTTCACTTCCATTCCCTATATGACTCTCTCTCTCTCTCTCTCTCTCTCTCTCTCTCTCTCTCTCTCTCTCTCTCTCTCTCTCTCTCTCTCTCTCTCTCTCTCTCTGTCTCTCTCTCTCTCAACTATTTTTTCGGTACAAGGGGAGTGTGATGGCCCGTCAATATCCTTCAACATGCACACAGCACCGCCTTGTCTCCCGAGGACGTGGTCAGTTATTCACCCAATACCACGGAACTATTGCCACTGCATCGCCAGGGTTACACCTCTATTACCTCTCACTTATACGGCGTTGATTGACCGATCACCCCTGCAAGTGAGGATGGAGAGCTGCTTCAGTCAGTTGGCAAGTGTCCACACAAGCCAGCCTGAGAGGGTTTCAGACCAAGGCAGTCTATCAGTCAACACACGGCCGCCACGCTATTCCGAGCCACTCAAGCTACTGCCAGGTACGGAAAGTGGTTTTAAAATGCCTCGCCAAAAGTAAACTCTCCATTCTGGTTTCCAGGGGAGTGTTATCATTGAAGTTCTGGAGTAAAGGTAATCGATTCACTTCCATTAGGCGTGTCTGGCGGGAGTCTGATCTTTAGTACCACGCCTGATGCTGAGGTGAAGACTTCGTAAAATGTTGGTTCTATCTTTATGGCGGAAGTGAAATGCTTTATATTCTCCTATTTTTCATCGTCATCGGAGAAAATTTACTTTTATTCATTCCTTCGTCAGGCATGCTTGCACCAAGAGTACACGAGTAGCACAACTGAGGAGGAATTCCTGCGCCAACAAAATATTTGTCTCGCGTGTGTGAACAACTTGTACTCTGCCCGTGTCAGGGGAAAGAAAAGTACCTGTCGTAACACACCGATTGTTTGGGCTACGAGAAAAAAAAACTTCAGGACTTTTGCCATTTTTCTACTCCTGTACTTACTTTACTTGCCTTTCTTGTTCCTTCCAGTGTTTACAAAGTTAATAAAAGAAAAACAATATCACAGTATATCACATTACAAAGCGGACTTTAAGATGTTACGCTCATTTTATATTATAACTACTCTGATACAAAGAATTTTACTTTTTTTACAGACAAATTTCGCAAGATCATTCCTCTCTTAAATTTCTTTATCTTATTTCTTTTCCTTTGGTCACATTTGTTTCTTTTGTAGCTCTGACTTTCCTCTCTTCGGCGCGGGTGAAGTGAGTACCCGATGAACAGGTCATCTGTCTTCAGACCTTAACAAAAAGCCAGTGGAGAGAGAGGCCATTCGTCTTTCCTGAGGCAAGTCAGGGTTTCCTTGGATAATGATTTGCTGTGCCTGTGCCGTAATCAAGTAAGAAACGCCGCTAAATATTAAGGCGAAAAATGACCACAGAGGTAAAGACAGCTACATGCAGCAGCTTGAGGTAGAGACAGGAGGGACGGCAAGAAAAGGAACACGGAGGGAGGAAGACAGAGAGAGAATGAAGGTAAGGAGAGGGCAGGCCATGACAAGTTAGGGGAAGGGGAAGAAAATAACAAACATCTAAGAGAGTATGGAAAGTTACTGTGGTGGAAAAAAAGAGAGGTAATGACAAATTAAGGCAAGCAGGTAAAGGAACGAAGAAATAGAGGGTATGGAACATTACTTACGTAAGAAAAGGGAAGTTTGATATTAGGGAAAAAGGACGAAAAGGAGAGAAGATACTAGGGTCTGCAAAACATTCCCTGGAAGATAGAAGAGGACAAAGGGGGACAAAAGGAGGAAGGTGCAATGGGTAGGACTAGTGGAGGTCATAAATAGCCAGGGAAAAGGACGAAGGGAGATGCAAGAGGGTACAAAAAAAAATACTTGGGTAGAAAGAGAGGAAAGTATAATAAGCCAGGGAAAGGGGAACGCGGGGACGAGGATGCAGTGAGTAGGGATTTGAGAGAGTCTGAAAAGTAAGGAAAGGGACAAAGGGAATAAGATGAGAGGGGTACGAAAAGTCACTGAAGTAGGAGGAGGAGGGAGAGAAGGAGAACAAGGAGGGGAAGGAGAGGCCCGGCAGACCTTCCACCCACCAAATTACTCGCTTACGTGGGATGATGCGAAAATATTTGCGCGGAAATGCAGTTTCTGGAGGCACGCCCACGGCTCATCAAGGTTAGGCAAACACAAATTCCTCCCTAATGAAGTATTTTAGCGGGGGTCTCTGCCTGCGTAAGTCACTTTCCTCGATATGGATATTTTCTGCCGAGAAGTGCACCACATTATTTTTTTTTTCCTGTTTTTATATTTCTTTTCTCACACGAATTATTTTAGTCAACTTCGTTCTTTTTATCATATGGACTGGTGAGAAAGAAGTTGATAGGTGTCCTCTCTCTCTCTCTCTCTCTCTCTCTCTCTCTCTCTCTCTCTCTCTCTCTCTCTCTCTCTTACCCTCCTATTTTCACCTACAGTCGTTCCTGTTATTTGTTTCAATTTCACTTCACATAATTCAAGTAGCAATAACTTTCATTCGTTTTTTTTCATTTCCTGTCGTTGTTATTATCGTTGTTGTTGTCGTCGTCGTTGTTGTTGTTCATTCGGAGGCAATTAACGCAAGGATTTAATCGCATTACGCAGTTTGATTTATGCTCGTAATTGTTTAACAAACGATAAATTTCAACAGTAAATACGAATTCACAAATACTGGATTCTTTGCTGCCACGGAAAAACAGAGTGGCAGAATGAACTGTGTGTGTGTGTGTGTGTGTGTGTGTGTGTGTGTGTGTGTGTGTGTGTGTGTGCTAAGTGACATGTCGAGGGCTAAGGCTAATAAACTTTGGAGCTCGAGCCCGCCCTTTGCAAGCAACAGCCGCATGATGTGACACAAGACGGGTCGCGGAGGGAGGCGGGGGCATGGACTGCGTGAGGCGGAGCTGGACAGGACAGGAGGGAAACAGGCTGGAAATGAAAAGTCGTTGAGGAAAGGGATGCGGAGAGTAAGGTTCTTTTGGTATGGGGTTGTTTATGAAGGGGTGAGTGTAGGGACGGAGTAAATAAAGTGAGATATGACAAGGATAGATAGATGGATGGATGTGTTAGATGGAATGGAAGCAGAAAGAAGTAAGGATAAGTGTTAAGTATGGAGTTGTGGAGTGTGTCAATGAAGGGAAGGTAGATCTGGATGGTGTTAAGTTGGATCGATTGCTACTAAATTGATACGACCTTTGCCTCACGCATCACGCACACAAACATTAAAACAATAAAGGATGCAAATTCACGGTGTTTTTGATGCAAATGTGCCTCAAAACACAGTATCATTGCCCTGTTTGTCGCTGACGGGCGCCCATTAGCCCAGTGAATCATTCTATAATGGCATTACTCATATCAAATTCAGTCCACGCATGACAATATATGACGGACGATGTGTGTGTGTGTGTGTGTGTGTGTGTGTGTGTGTGTGTGTGTGTGTGTGTTTCGCCTCAGCACTTGGTTCTTACTTATTTTTTTTTTTTATTACTTATTCATTATTAGTTGATTTATTGTTACTAATTTATTGATAACTGGAAACAAACAAACATCTGACTCTGCGTACCCTGATGTTTAGCCAACATTAAGTCAGGTCACTTAAGGAATCCAGATGTCCTGAGTTTGGGCTGCCACACCCAGCTAAGCATGGCCCCTATCGTTACCCTCACCCCAAACGTTCCGCGCACTTTGATCAATATAAAATTAAATATAACAATGCCTAACATATCCATTCTTTTCACGCCAAATGTGTGTATTATATCTTTTCTTTCTTGTTTCTTGAGTTGAATGACCCCCTTTTTTTTATATTTAACACCATTACAGGGACCTTAAGAAACCTACGTAATGTATTAGAGAAAAAAAATGAGACAATACATTCGTAATCAGCCCAGTGATTCCTTCAAGAAGCGAGTTCTGCGCGTTTACCTGCAGCACTGTATAGCTGGTGAGCCAACTTCCAGCGCGGCCATTGTAAATCATAGACATAAATTTTCGATCAATTTACGTTTAACGGATAAATTCCTCATTTTTTTAAAGTTAAGTCTCACGTGATTCTTCCGTATGTTCTCAATCCGGCTGGTGTAATTTTCGGCCATTACTTTAACATTTAGCACCCGGTAGGATTATATGTACGAAAAACTTGCATGTTGCGTTCGTGGAAGAGGAAACGGTGAGCCATCCTATCTTATTGTGGTCTGGCCGTCCCTCCTGCAGGGGGGAGAGAGTCAGTGGCCAGGCACGCGACGAGAACGAGAGAGAGAGAGAGAGAGAGAGAGAGAGAGAGAGAGAGAGAGAGAGAGAGAGAGAGAGAGAGAGAGAGAGAGAGAGAGAGAGAGAGAGAGAGAGAGAGTATCATGAGGAAGAAGAACCACTAGACCACAGAAGCCTTGCTGCACGTGGGCCAATGAACATATTCACAATAAACACTATCATTACTTCTGGTCAGGACAAATGGAGCGGCAAGAACGTAATGAACTGTGTTGGCTGTGCATGGAGGCAACCACTGGCGATGGAACGTACCACACACACACACACACACACACACACACACACACACACACACACACAACAATGGCTTTATTTAGACCAGTGTGTGTGTGTGTGTGTGTGTGTGTGTGTGTGTGTGTGTGTGTGTGTGTGTGTGTGTGTGCGCGCTCACCCGCGTAGTTATGATCTCCGGAATACGAAGAAAAAAGGCAACTAACCGCGTGTTGTTTTTCGAGTCAAAATGTTTGTGTTCAGATGCAATAAGACGCGTCCCTTGTAATAGCGGTTTGGTTTCGTTGTTGGTGTTATTGTTGTTGTTGTCGTCGTCGTGGCATTAAGACGAGACCACCTCCATCCTCCATCCCCTCTCTCTCTCTCTCTCTCTGTCTCTCTCTCTCTCTCTCTCTCTCTCTCTCTCTCTCTCTCTCTCTCTCTCTCTCTCTCTCTCTGATTGCCGTGTCCATTCAAGTCAATTACATAGTCAGTTCACTCTAATCAGAAGCTTAGGATATTGAAAGTGATGGTTTTTAGTTGGTTTACTTTATTAATAAGAAAAAATGGCAGCATATTTGTCTTCCACTACAGTACAATCATATAAAAAATTACTAATGGTATAGATTGTATAAATGTTAGTTTTTTTTTTTTTTTTTTAGTAGCAGCACATGTATATACACAAGGCAACTTGTTTATAAGTGGCTAAAGTTGCCTTTTTTTCACATTTCTTTTGTCATCATTATTTTTGTGGGTTGCACTCACACACTTGATCCTCAATGTGTTCAATTCATAGATTTCATAAGTTACTATTTGTAACTTATGAAATCTATGAAGATTTTTTTTTTATCTTTCATAATTTTTTCATTTTTTTCTGATTTTCTGATTTCATTTCAATTTAGTTTTTGAGTGGAGTATCTCTCAGTTGTCTCTTCGTTAAAAGATGCTGTTTTTGAGTGGAGTATCTCTCAGTTGTCTCTTCGTTAAAAGATGCAGTTTTGCATTTTTTTTTAAAGATTTTTTGCTTTTTTTTTTGTCATTTTCAGGATTTTACGCACAATGTTTTTTTTTCATTACGTTGTGTTTTTTTTCTACCTTTTTGTCATCATTTATTATCCGTTATAATTATTTTCTGGGTTTTGACTTTATTTTGTTATTTATATTTCGTTATTTTATTTTATTTTGATTTTTTTTTGCCATTTTAATTTTTATTATTTTCTGCTTTTTGCTTTTTCTCATTTTTTTGTCATTTCCTGGCTTTTTTTTTACTTTTTCTTTATGCTTCTTCATTCACTAAGATTTTTTATTTATTACTATTTTCTTTTAATATTTTTTCTGACTTTTTTACCATTTTTTGGCTTTATTTCTTTTTGTCATTATTTTCTAGCTGTTATACTTTTCTTTGTCACTATTTTCTAGATTTTTAATTATTTGTTATAGAAATTTTCATTTTTTTTATTTTATTGATATTGATTATTTTAATGTTTTGTAGTTGTTTTATGTTTTTTGTTACTATTTTTCTTATATTTTCTCTTTTTTGTAATTCCTTTTTCCTTTTTTTTTCTTTTTTTCACAATTTTCTGGCTCTTTACTTTTTTATTATTTTTTTTTCTTATACTTACAATTTGCTTTCTTTTACTATTTTATTTTCATTATTTTAATCTTTTGTAATTCTTTTATGTTTTTTTTTCTTACTCTTCTGCTTATCTTTCTTATTTTATTGTAATTATTTTTTTTTTTTTACTTTTCTCATGTTTGTTATTATTTTGTCTTCACTTTCTCATTATTTTGTGGAATATTTTTTACATTTTTTGTCATTATTTTCTTCCATTTTCACTCTTATCACTTTTGTCACTTTTTGTCCCTTTCGTCATTTTTTTTTATTTTTGTCATATTTTTTACTTTATCAATATTTTATGCTTTTTTACTTTTTTGTCATTTTCTGCCTTTTTATTTTTAGTCATTCTGTTCTGGGTTTTTAGTTTTTGTAATTATTTTCACTTTTTTACTTTTTTGTCATTATCTTGTGAGTTTTTTCTATTTTTGTCGCTATTTTTCACTTTTTGTCGCTATTTTGTTTAGTTTCCTTTCTTGTCAATATTTTTTTTTTTTTTTTACTTTTTTGTCATTATTTATCTTTTTTTTCATTTTTGTCATTTATTTTTTTGTTCTAATTATTTTCTGGATTTCCACTTTTGTCATTTTTTTATTGATGTTTTGTCATTATTTTTTTGGTTTATTTTACTTTTTTGCTATTATTTTCATTTTTTGTCATTATTATTATTTTTTACTTTTTTCATTATTATTTTCTTATTATTTTCTTTTTTTACTATTTTCATTTTTTTTTCTTTATTATTATTTTTTTATTATTTTCTTTTTTTACTTTTCTTCATTATTTTTTTATTATTTTCTCTTACTTTTTCATTATTATTTTTTTTACTTTTTTCATTATTATTATTTTTTTACTTTTCATTATTATTTTTTTAACCTTTTTTCATTATTATAATTTTTTTTATACTTTTTTCATTATTATTTTTACTTTTTTTCATTTTTTTTTGTTTTCTGTTATTTTTTTTACTTTTTGCTTTATTATTTTTTTAACTTTTCATCATTATTTTAGAGTTTTTAATTATCCTTACTATTTTTTTTCATTATTTTCAGCTTTTTTTTTTATTTTAGTCAATGGTTTCTTGTCATCATTTTCTGCTTTTATTTTTTTTTCACTACTTTCTGGCTTTTTTCAAAATTGTTTTCTCATTATTTTCTGACTTATTTTTTTTATCATTATTTTATGTTTTTTTTTTACTTTGATGTCTTTCTTTCTTTCTTTTTTATATTTTTTTCTCACTATTTTTTCATTATTTTTCTTTTTATTACTTTTGTTATTTTCTGGATTTTTTTTACTTATCTTCCTTTTCCTCATTATTATTATTTTTTTTGCTTTTTCGGTATTATTTTCTGTTTCTGGTCACCATTTTTTGGCTTTTTTATATTTTTAATTACTTGCCATAATATTCTGCCTTCTTTACTTCAACACTATTTCCATAATTTTGTAAATTTTTTTTTATTTTTGGTAATTTTTGTTTCATTTTTTTCACATTTTTTTTTATTTTGTCATTATTTTTTTTTACTTTTCCCATTATGATTTTTTTTTTCTTTTTCTCATCATTTTGTGGCTTCCTCTCAGAATCTAGTTTTTCGGTGGTGAGTCACGTGATTACATCATTAAAAGATACTATTTTTCTTCCTTTTTATTCAATGTTTTCCGTTTTCCAAACGCAGTCTTCTTTCTCAGTGGACTAATAATTAAGTCAGACTTCTTAAGTTACGGTACAGTATTTTGTTTGTTTTTTAATCTTTTTTATCATTATTTTTCCTTACTTCTTGTTTTCTTAGTGGAGAGTCACTTAATTAATTTGTTTCCTCGTTAAGATTTTTTTTTCTATTTTCCTTGTTTTTATTTGTGCCATTGTTCTCTTGTTTCCTCTCACTGTTAATAGCCGTATTTCACCAGTTTTCCTCCCACTATCAATGGCTGTTTCACCAATACTGGATAGAATTTTTCTTTTCTTTGTTTTTTGTCGTTGTTTTGGTTTTCACAATCTTGATCCTCAGCAAGTTAACACTCAAATCGTAGCATTCTAAAATAACTTGTATAAAGATTTCTTTGGTGGATTTTTATTTTTTTTATATTTTGTCATCGTTTTCTGATTTGCTCTCACTCAAAATATTTAGGCATCTTATTTAATGAAGATACTTTAATTACTTTTTTTTTTCTATTAATTTCTGGTTTCAACGGCGGATTGACAGTCGATTAATATACTTCATAGGTTATGAGGGCAAAGACTTTCTTGTTACTTTTTTTTTACTTTATCTTTTTTATCTTTTAATTTCTTTTACGTCATTATTTTTCATTTAGTGTCACGAATGTTCTTGTTCCTCGCTGAAGAATCACTCAGTTGTTTCGTTAATAACAGATAGATTAATATTTCTTTTTTTCTTTGCAAATTTTAAGCGCTTTATTTTTTTGTCATTAATTTCTGGATTTCACTCACCACCTTGTTCCTCAGTGGAATCACTTAGTGTTCTTGCTCCTTAATTAATGGATGAAAAACTTTTCTTTTTGGTCTAATTTCGGGTTTGGATTGACAAGCATGTTCCTCAGTAAAGACTCAGTGCTTAGGCTTCTTAATCCATAGTTAGAAAGCTTACTTTGTTTTTGTACTTTTTTTTTCCCCAATTTTCTCGGTTGCACTGACTAGGATGGTCCTCAGTGCGAGTGACTCAGTGTTTAGCGGCTTGCGACCCGTGATGGAGGCTCTGCGCACTAGTCCGCCCTTTCTTCTGTTTCTGTGAACGCAGCCGAGCCTTAAGGGCAGCCACCTCTCGGGCCCATTTCACTCGCGCGGGGCCTGAGGGTGGCGGCTGTGATTCCAGTACCTTCAAATCCAGATCAGGTTTATAATCAGTAGGTAGGCTGTGTAACATGATTATGCGCATGTTAAGTTAAGTTTATTTTACGTTCGTGCTACCCGTCAGTGGTATGGTTCCAATATTATTTGTTTTATTTCTCTTAATATACTTCTTATTGTATGCTGAACGAGTTTACACCAACTATGTATGTATTTGTCCGTAAATTGTGTATTTGATATTTGATGTGATAAAAATACTGTATAAGTAGACTACAATGGATTTGTTAAAGAGTATAGTTTATGCGGAGTGGCACACGGTTGTTGTGGAGGCCCGCGCGGCCTGATATAGACACTGACAGACAGGAGAGTGAGACAAGTGGAGACGGTTTGCTAGCTACGGGTCTCCCTCGTAGGACTCGGGAATAAGGTCGCCCCTCCTGTTCTATAGACTGTAAGTGTTATAACCTTTACATGATTATTGTTCAGGGTTATCTTCATAGTAGTTACAATTTGCTTCATGTGCTCAACATTATTTCTGTACCACTTGTTATCAATCATGGGTTATTAGTGCCTATGATTGTGTTTATTAAATTATACTAATCATATGATCAGGGAATGAGATATTGACATGTCTGTGGTTTGTAGGGTTATGAAAGTGAGACGTCAGTGGATTACCTATCAATTATCAAAGCACCAGTGACGTATCCGGCTGTTGGGGATTCCACGCCATAGTATTTTCAACACAACTGACGCTGGCAATGTTGTGAGTGTTATGGTTATTGTGTATTTGTGTGATTTTTGTCATGCTATGATTTACAGTGATATGTATGAGGATTTTCTGAGCTTTATAATGATGTGAGTCACACAGGGTATTTATCCATTGTTTGGGAGGTTTATCATATTGTGAACTGCAGAGATATTTTTGTGATTTCTGTACTTATTATACTATGAGGTACATGGGAACTATTCAAGGTCTGATCATGTTATGTAGTGATTATTTTTGTATTTTTAGTGTTTCTACGCTCATATGATTTTACCATGATTTGGTATCGGGCTGATTTATCCTGGGCCCACAGGTTGGAACGCTACAATAAATGTTGCAACACATTGCTCGCCTGTGGATTGCCCTAACGCTACATTCCAACAACACCCACAACCATGCCCAAGACGGAGGACCTTGAGCGCCGACGGAGACTACGAGGGACAGCCCGTGGAAAGCTAACTAGGAAGTGTAACCTACTCTCTGAGCAAGTGAAGCAGGGTAAGCCATCTAGCATTATTGAGGATTATTATGAGGAAGTAAAGGACGCTTTTCGGGAACTCGAGAGACGACACGAGGATGTGATGGACGCATTATGTGAGAGTGATCAAGAGGAGGAGGACTTTAATGGAAAACTTAAGAATGAAGAACAGTATATAGTTCAGGCAGAATTGTTGAAGACAGGTGCTTGTGAGACTTTATTACAGCTATGTAAAAAGGAAAAGGAGACAGCCTTAACAGATAGTGCAACTAAGGTTAAGGTGAAGCCAATAGAACCTCCTAAATTTGAAGGTGACATACGCCAATACCAGACATTTCGCAGCAACTATGATAAAATAATGACTGTCAATTATGGGGAAAATGCCTTTGCCTTAAAACAGTGCTTATCAGGTGAAGCGCTAAGTGTAGTACATGGAGTAGATGATGATTACAAGGAAATGTTCCGTCGTCTTGACCAAAGGTATGCTGATCCAGTTAGATTGACAGATACTGTTATCAACCAACTGCAAGAATTAAAGCCAATTGCTGAAGGCAATACTGGTAAATTTGTAGAAACCGTGGAAGTCATAGAAAAGTGCTGGACTGACATGAGTAAAAATAATTTAGAAGTACAGATGTCCACTGTAATTGTGATAAGCTTAATTGAGAAAATACTTCCACCCCAACAAAAAAGAGAGTGGACTAAGATCTACCAAAATCTGTCAAATAAAGTAAATGCTTTTCCTGAGTTGTTAAAGTATTTGAAGGAAGAAAAGAATGTCCTTGATTATATAGACAAAGATGTTCGTAAGAGGTCACATAATTCCAAGGCTACTGTTCATAGTGTAGAGGTAAAAGAGGATGACAGTCAAATTATGAGAACATTGCAAAAGTTGCAACTTCAACAAGCAGAACATCAGGCTAACATGGAAAGTATAATGCAGAAGTTCACTCAAACACTATCTAGTGGGGGTTCACAGGTTGGACGTCATAGACAAAACTACGGAAACCCCAACTTTTGTTGGTATCACAATTCTGATTCGCACACTATCAGTCGCTGTAACACATTTCATAATTTGGAACCCTCAAACAAGATGGAGGTTTTACGGAAGAACCATGTTTGTTTTCACTGTTTGGCAATGGGACACAGTTCTAAGGATTGTCAGGAAAAACGCAGTTGCTACATGAAGTTAGGAAATGGTAATGTTTGTGGTAAGCCACATCATCCGAGACTTCACTATTTGCTTTATCAAAATGATATTAATATTCACACCAACAAGTCAGATGGTTGTACTTTGCTGATGATTGGTCAAGTTAACTGTAAAGATGACTCATTAGTAACTCTTTTTGATCCCGGCAGTACAAGTAGCTTGGTGACTCATCGCAAAGCACGGGACTTAGGATTATGTGGCACACCATATAACATCACTATGACAACAGTTGGAAATGTAAGTGATACTGTATTCACTAAAATGTATAAAATGCCTCTTGTAGATGAGACAGGTAAACAATATTTAATACAATGTGTAGGAATGGATGAAATCACTTCAGAAGTTAATCCAGTCCCTATGGACATAATTCTTTCTCAGTTAGGAGTTTCTCAGTCAATGCATATTTTCCGTCCTCATGGGAGAGTTGATCTTTTGATTGGTGCTGACAGTTGTGACATCATTCCTACAACTGTTAAAACTGTAGGGAAATTGCAACTCATGAAAGGTCCCTTCGGCTATTGTGTCAGAGGATCGCACCCAGAACTCAAAAATGAATATACAGAGCACTATGTGGCTCAAGTAAACCACATGTCCTTAACATCTAACACTTTTGAAATTCAAGGGGAGATCTGTAGAACTTTTAAGGAGGATATAGATAATTTGTTTGCAATGGATCACCTAGGCACAAATTGTAGACCCAAATGTACCAATTGCATTAACTGTAAAGACTGCAATAGAGAGACGCACATAACTGTAAAGGAAGAAGAAGAAATGAAATTGATTCTCAGTGGACTTGAATATCAGGAGAAAGAGAAGACCTGGACTGTACATTACCCTTGGATTAAAGATCCACATCATTTGCCGAATAATTTTGGGGTAGCACTAATGAAACTTAAAGGTACGGAAAAGCGACTGAAGAAGTTGGGCAGTAGGTCAACAGAAAATTACAAGGTACAAATTGATGACATGTTAAAGAGAGGTGTTGCTAGAAAACTAAATAGGGAGGAGTTAAATTGGTACAAAGGTCCAGTGCACTATTTGTCTCATCATGAGGTGTTGAAACAAAGTTCAGCTTCCACCCCTACTCGCATTGTATTTAATGCTTCTGCCTCATATAATGGTCATGTGCTGAATAATTATTGGGCTAAGGGTCCCAATGTAATGAACAGTCTTTTTGGTCTTTTACTTAGATTCAGAGAAGGTTCCATAGCATTTGTTGGAGATATAGCCAAGATGTTTAATAGCATCAGGTTATCTGAATTTGACAGTCACGTACACAGGTTTCTTTGGCGAGACTTTGAGGATCGGGCCCCAGACCACTATGCCCTCACAGCAGTTCCCTTTGGAGACATTTGTAGTCCGGCTATTGCTATACTTGCTATGAGACAAACAGCTGAGAAATGCAAGGAGGAATTCCCTGAAGCAGCCAACGTAATTGTGCAAGATAGTTACATGGATGATATCATACATAGCATGAATGATACAGAGAAGGCTAGTCAGATCATAAAGGATGTTGAGCTTATTCTGAACCGTGGAAACTTTCACATGAAGGAGTGGATCATAAGTGGGAAGACCCAAGTTGGAAATGATGTGGACTTGTCAGGTATACCAGGAGAAAAGGTTCTGGGATTAGTATGGAACCCTGTAGAAGATGAAATAAGTTTCAAGATGAAAATGAAAAGTACGTGTAAACAGACTTGCAGTGTTGAAGTTAAGAGTAATTCCGATGAACCACAAAATCCACTAACTAAAAGAAAGGCTCTTAGTTACATATCAACAATATTTGATCCCATGGGGTTTGTTACACCAGTGACTTTACGTGGTAAACTGTTGATGAGACAAATCATTGAGTACATTGATGAGAATGGACGGAAATTAGACTGGGATGATCCTTTACCTGAGGAATTTATAGGGAAATGGTACAAATTCTGTCATGATATGCATGAATTGGGAACTATTAAATTGCCTAGATGCATTTGTAATGCTGAATTAGTTGAACCAACCCTGATACTGTTTAATGATGCGAGCACCCTAGCATATTCTGCGTGTGCTTATGCACGTTGGCGTGTTGGGAAAGATAAGTATCAATCAAAGCTACTTGCAGCCAAAAGCAGACTCGCACCAATTAAGACACAGACTATTCCCAGACTGGAGTTGTCCAGTGCAGTTCTTAGTGTTCGCCTCCGCAATACAATAATGAACGAAACTAACATCAGATTTGATCATGTTCACCACTTTACTGACTCTGAGATTGTGCTTTCACAAATAACAAAACACAATATTAAGGCTGGAACTTATGTTGCAAATAGAATTGTAGAAATAAAAGAAAGCTCCTTGAGTAATGAATGGCACTGGATCTCGACTGAAGTAAACATAGCTGACCTAATGACCCGTTCAAGTAAATTTGTTGATATGGGTCCAACGTCATGCTGGCAGTGTGGACCCACTTTCTTAGAATTACCATTTTCTCAATGGCCCATGAAGTCAATCTCTCCAACACCAGAGATAAAGTCCATCATTAACACAGCTGAAGTAAACAACTGGCATATTAATGACTGCAATATGTTTGACATAGACAGATTTAATTCATACCGCAAAATTATAGGAGTCACTGCAAGAGTTTTGAATGCCCTTCATGCGCGTTCTTTCAAGGGAATCCTGGCATCACCAACAGTAGATCAACTTAAACAAGCAGAAATATTATGGATCAAAAGAGCCCAGATTTCTTTAACAGACAACTGGGAAAAAAGGTTCAAGCGGTTAGGTCCATTTTGTAAGGATGGAATAATATATGTAGGATCAAGAATTGCTGCATGGCTGAAGAATAATTACAATAATGAAGCTTTCATTCTACTTCCCACTAAACATAGACTCACAGAGGTGTGCATTAAGGATATTCATGATAAAGACCATGGAGGGATTGAATCTACTCTATGTAAACTACAGGCTAAATTTTGGATTCCTCAAGCTAGAAAGTTAATCAAATCAGTTAAATCTCGCTGCGTGACATGCAGACGTTTAGAAAAACAAGTGATTGGACAAAGCATGGGACCAGTACCAGAAGAAAGGTTGAAACCTTCACCTCCCTTTTACCATTCTGCTCTTGATCTATTTGGCCCATTAATGATTAAGGATACAGTCAAAGGAAGATGTAAAAAAAAGGTGTATGGTGTTGTAGTAAATTGTCTCAGCACAAGAGCATCATATGTTGACTTAGTAGAAGGGTATGATACTGACAGTCTCATCACTACTCTTCGTAGGTTTACAGCCATCAGAGGCTTCCCTCACTCAATGTATTCCGACCATGGTTCACAACTCAAATTGGCAAGTAAAGAAGTTTGTTTCTTGACTCAAGACCAGGAAAAATTATCACAATTTAGCCGAGAAGGCGGTATGGAGTGGAAATTTACAAAATCTGCTGATGCTCCATGGGAGAATGGGTGCTCAGAAGCTATGGTAAAATTGGTGAAGAGAGTTATGACCAGAGTAATAGGTGACAGTACATTGACATTTGGTGAATTACAATCAGCAATGTTTGAGATTGCAAATATGTTGAACGAGAGACCAATAGGTATGAAAAATGGTTCAGACTGTACTAAGGGATCTTATCTTTGTCCAAATGATCTAATACTAGGGCGTGCAAGTGTACACACACCAGAAGGTGTATTTGACAGCAGTACAAACACAAGGACTCGCCAAAGGTTCATCAATGCAATTGTAAAATCCTTCTGGAAGAAATGGATGATGCATTATTTTTCAACATTAATTGTACAACAAAAATGGCATTGTGAGAAAAGAAATCTCCGAGTGGGAGATATTGTTTTGGTGCAGGATAGTAATAATTTGAAAGGGCATTGGAAACTTGCTGAAGTGTGTCAAGTTTTACCGAGTTCTGATGGTAAGGTTAGAGATGTACAAATTAGATACAAGTTACAAAGCGGAAATAGCATGTATAAGGGTCATCAAGATATAAAGGTTAACAGATCTGTCCACAAACTTGTGTTGATACTTCCGATCGAAGAACAATAATTTTAATTCTTTTTCTTGGGGTGGGGAGTGTAACATGATTATGCGCATGTTAAGTTAAGTTTATTTTACGTTCGTGCTACCCGTCAGTGGTATGGTTCCAATATTATTTGTTTTATTTCTCTTAATATACTTCTTATTGTATGCTGAACGAGTTTACACCAACTATGTATGTATTTGTCCGTAAATTGTGTATTTGATATTTGATGTGATAAAAATACTGTATAAGTAGACTACAATGGATTTGTTAAAGAGTATAGTTTATGCGGAGTGGCACACGGTTGTTGTGGAGGCCCGCGCGGCCTGATATAGACACTGACAGACAGGAGAGTGAGACAAGTGGAGACGGTTTGCTAGCTACGGGTCTCCCTCGTAGGACTCGGGAATAAGGTCGCCCCTCCTGTTCTATAGACTGTAAGTGTTATAACCTTTACATGATTATTGTTCAGGGTTATCTTCATAGTAGTTACAATTTGCTTCATGTGCTCAACATTATTTCTGTACCACTTGTTATCAATCATGGGTTATTAGTGCCTATGATTGTGTTTATTAAATTATACTAATCATATGATCAGGGAATGAGATATTGACATGTCTGTGGTTTGTAGGGTTATGAAAGTGAGACGTCAGTGGATTACCTATCAATTATCAAAGCACCAGTGACGTATCCGGCTGTTGGGGATTCCACGCCATAGTATTTTCAACACAACTGACGCTGGCAATGTTGTGAGTGTTATGGTTATTGTGTATTTGTGTGATTTTTGTCATGCTATGATTTACAGTGATATGTATGAGGATTTTCTGAGCTTTATAATGATGTGAGTCACACAGGGTATTTATCCATTGTTTGGGAGGTTTATCATATTGTGAACTGCAGAGATATTTTTGTGATTTCTGTACTTATTATACTATGAGGTACATGGGAACTATTCAAGGTCTGATCATGTTATGTAGTGATTATTTTTGTATTTTTAGTGTTTCTACGCTCATATGATTTTACCATGATTTGGTATCGGGCTGATTTATCCTGGGCCCACAGGTTGGAACGCTACAATAAATGTTGCAACACATTGCTCGCCTGTGGATTGCCCTAACGCTACAGGCTGTAATGGGTGTCGATCTTACAGCGGACGGATTTCAGATTTATTTTGTTGTAGCGCTTTTTCTTCTCTCCTGACATTTGATTGTTTCTTTTCAGCTGGCGGACATAACGGTAATGGCTACACGAGAACGTCTTCTTTCTTAACTCCAGTTCCTTCTTTACCTTCATTCTCGCCGTCATGTTCTTCACCGGTGTTGGTGGGGAGGCCTTCCACCACCTCCACTTGCTGCTTACATTGGCCATCGCGGTGTTCTTGTGGCGGCAAGTCATTACCTTCTTTTTCAAATGTTGATCCTTCCCTATATTCTTCCGCGTCGTCATTTTTTCCACCGGTGATGTTGTCTTCACATTGCCAAGCGACACACTCTCTCTCTTCTTTCTTAAAAGCATTGCTTTCCGTATCTTCTCTCTCCTTGTACTGTTCTTCACGATGACTTTGGTTAAAGACAAAAGTTTGGTTATAGAGGGAAGGTTAACTTTCTCAATAACGTCTTGTTTCTCAGCTTCCTTCTCAAAATTTTGTCCCTCTTTAATTTCCTTATCTGCATTGTCTTTCTCAGGAGAGGTACTTTTCACATCTTCAACAACCACTTCCTTCTTTCCAGTGTCATGCGCATCATAGTCTTCCGAAACACTAGTCTCCTTTCCTTCAAGAGTATTAGCTTCCTCGCCTTCATGATATTCATCGTCTTTTTCCTGAACTAGCTGCATTTCACTAATTTTTGCTGGTTTCATTTCCTTCTCGGTAACTTTTTGTTTCTCAGTATCTTCTTTCTCTTCCTCATCTGTCTTCTCTGTTTTTGTAGGGACGCTTTCCACATCTTCGGTGTCTCCTTCAGTCTCTTCAGACTCATTTTTATCATATTCTTCCCAAACTGCGCTCTTCTCTTCTGCTGGATTATTTTCGACACTTTCCACGTTTTCATTGTGTTTTTCGTGAACTAGCTGTACTTCACTCATTGTTCCTGATTCTTTCTTCATCTCTGTATGATTTTGTTCCTCTGTATCTCCTTTGTCTTTCTTATTAGTCGTATTTTCATCAGCATTATTCTTTGTCTCGCATGGAATGTCTTTCTTGTGTATTTCCTGAACCTGAACGATCTGTTTTTCTTTGTTTGTTTCTTTAGGCTTCATAGACGCCTGCTTATCGCGACGGACGGTACGAGGTGCGCTGCGCTGCTGTTGGCGTGCAGCAGGAGCGTCTTTGTTGAATGACCGCACGTTCTTGGTTTGCATGGGGATTACTGGCGGCGGCTTTACAATTTCTGGAGTTGTTATGATGTTAACGGGTTTATCTTTCTTCTTAAAACTGTTGAACAAGGAAGTCGCGTAGTCGATCTTTACTTGGTTTTCGTCATCCCCGCGTTTAGCGCACTCGTACTTATCGTTCTCTTGTAACGGCTTATTTTTCTGTTTCTTAG
Organism: Scylla paramamosain; assembly: GCF_035594125.1. Classification (NCBI taxonomy): domain Eukaryota; kingdom Metazoa; phylum Arthropoda; class Malacostraca; order Decapoda; family Portunidae; genus Scylla; species Scylla paramamosain. Next base: position 113,682 of record NW_026973753.1, read on the forward strand.
CGGCATCGGTCTCGTCGCCGCCTGGAGCCGCTCGGTCCTTTTGAATAATTTTGAAGCTGGTTTCCGTGACATAAAGAACGAACTTTTCTGAATTTCGGTTCTCCATCTCTTGAAGGAAGGTTGCCAGGCGGCCAAAGAGGACAACCTTCTTTCCGCGCCGCTGCTTGATGGAGACCTTGACGGCCGTCTTGCCTGGCGTCCAGTATTCGCGGAAAACCATGCCGTCCATGTACATCACAGTCTCCAGAGACGTGTACTTCTGGAGACTGGGCTCTTCTTTATGCGGTTTGAAAAAGAATTTGGCTACCTTAGTGAAGCGAGGCCCTCGTGGCCAGCAACAGCAGAAGAAAGATTTCGCGTCGGGATCTCCCATGGATACTTTGACAGTGCGTGCTGGGCCGCGGAGAATGTCGCCATTCTCCACGACACACTCCCCACGCATGTATGTGCTGAAGGAGCGTCTACCATCCATCCTGTCTCCTGTCATCTGACAGACTGAATGTCCCACTAGGGTACACTAGTATTTAGGATACCTGAGGTGCTTGGAAAGTGCTTCACACTGGAGAGTTTGGAGTTGTGAAGAAATGCACACAGTGTTGCCGCCTTGCAGAGCACCGTCTTTAGGGTTCACAGGCAGGGATGCACGTGCACCACGGATAGGGTGTTGGGGCTCGGGAGGTGATCCTGCACTGGCAACTGTGATCGGGCGCGACCAATAGGAAACTTGAGCTGCATTGCAACAGCCAATCACAAACCACCTTTTATTATTATTATTATTATTATTATTATTATTATTATTATTATTATTATTATTATTATATAATAATAATAATAATAATAATAATAATAATAATAATTATTATTATTATCCCTCCACCTCCATGACTGTTCATCCAAATTATTCTCTACCCGCAAATACCAAACTTGCGTCACTTAATCTGGACGCGACCCACTAACTCTTGCCTAACGGGAACCTCGCAGCAGGGGAGGGGGAGAGGAAGGGCAGAGGTTATTACAAGGCCTTGGAAACACACAGGGCGGGTCAGGTTAGGTATTATCTGCGCTCACTAAAGTTCACGTGAAGTCAAAGAAGTGTGTGTGTGTGTGTGTGTGTGTGTGTGTGTGTGATTTTTTTTTTTACTATTGTATGGTGTATTTTTAAGCCTCTCTCTCTCTCTCTCTCTCTCTCTCTCTCTCTCTCTCTCTCTCTCTCTCTCTCTCTCTCTCTCTCTCTCTCTCTCTCTCCCTAGCATTTAACGCAAGCGGATTCTCTTGTGTGAAATGTTGTATGGTTGTATGTTACGAGAATTTATTTACACACACACACACACACACACACACACACACACACAGGAGGCACATATGGCGAGTCAACAACAAATATGCTAAAAAGAACAAAAACAATCATACAAACATTTATATTCGAAAAGGGAAAGCAATACAACTTAAAAAAAAACAATACAAAGATAAATGTACAAAGACACACAGAAAACAGCAATGGAGAGACAACAGGTACGTAGGAGGACAAATTTGTATAGATGGGGAGATAAGAGGGGAGGGGAGAGGACAGGAGAGAAGAGGGGAAGAGAGGAAAGGAGAGGAGAGGAGAGGAGAGGAGAGGAGAGGAGAGGAGAAGAGAGGCTAAGAGAGAAGAGAAGCGAGTTAGGACTGAAGTGAAACGAAGTGAAATAAAATGAGAAGAGGGAGAGAAGAGAAGAAAGGACAAAAAGAGAGAAGATAAAAATTAAACTTGAAGAGAAATGAGGAGACAAGATATAGGAAAAGAAATGGAGATGAAAGCAGCATAGGAGAAATGAGAAGAGAAGAGAGGAGAAATAAGAAAAGAAAATACCAGAGAAAAGGAGAAAAAAAATCTGAAATGACGATACGTGAAAGAAGATAAGAGAAGAGACGAGATGATGAAACAAGCATAGGTAAAAATAGGAGAGATAAAGAAAGAGAAACAGAAGAGAACAAAGGACATTTACTATCAACACACACACACACACACACACACACACACACACACACACACACACACACACTTCCCCTTAGGCAGACGCAGAAGGGCGCGCGATATCAACTTGCCTAACCGGAACCTGAAGCTGCTGCTGTTACCGAGCCGCCGCAGGTGTGATAATGACAGGTGTAGTGGTGAGGGACGCGACACTGGCGAATCATTAGGTGGTGGCGCGGAATGTAGCGAGGTAGAGCAGCGGTAACAGTGCTTGAAGTCCAGTAAATGAGACGCCAGTGTGTGTATGTGTGTGTGTGTGTGTGTGTGTGTGTGTGTGTGTGTGTGTGTGTGTGTGTGTGTGTGTGTGTGTGTGTGTGTGTGTGTGTGTGTTTAATGGGCCGTGAATAGTATGCATATTACTATTCGTTCGTGTTGATTTGACTTTGTTAATTTGTAATGTGTGTTTCTTGTGTTTCGTGTGAATTCTAATTTGTTGTCGGTATCTATCTATTTATGTATCTACCTATCTATCTATCTATCTATCTATCTATGAATCTGATAGAAAGCATTCATGTGATGAGCAGAGAGAGAGAGAGAGAGAGAGAGAGAGAGAGAGAGAGAGAGAGAGAGAGAGAGAGAGAGAGAGAGAGTCTGTTGTCCCACATCTGCCTCTCATTCCAAAGTTATCAGCGTAAAGTTCTTTCATTAGGGTTTATTTTACGCCTCCGTGCTCCTTTTTCCTTCCATACAATGCAGCCGTGAAGAGGAGATAGAGAACATGAAGTGGAGGGAAGTCGATGAAGAAGGAAGAATAGAAAAGTTAGGAGAGGAGATTAGAGGAGAGGATAAGGAGGAGGAGGAAGAGGAGAAAGAGGATAAAGAAGGGAATATGAAGTGGTGTACTAGGAGTGAAGGAGAGAAAAATAAATAAAGAGCGAATAGAAGGTAGATGAAATGATAAAAGGAGGGAAAGGAATGTAATAATGATGAAGTTGATATTGGTGGTTGTGATGGTGATGACGGTAACTTGATAGACACTCGTGGTGGTGGTGTTAATGGTTGTGATGATGTATGTGGTGGTGTATTGCTGTTTGTGGTAGGACTTCAGGTGGTGGTGGTGGTGGTGGTGGTGGTGGTGGTGGTTCTGGTGTTGGTGGATGGTGACTGTTAAGAATAAAGAGACCAGAAATGAAATCCAAATATTTATGAACAATATTGGTACATTAGAGAGAGAGAGAGAGAGAGAGAGAGAGAGAGAGAGAGAGAGAGAGAGAGAGAGAGAGAGAGAGAGAGAGAGAGAGAGAGAGAGAGAGAGAGAGAGAGAGAGAGAGAGAGCTAAAAGTCGAGGGTAGGGTGCTATAACTGGCTTTCATTTCACTTCAAACACTCATTTACGCAAATGTCCGCCAATTAAAGAGGAGTCTCCCGCCACGACGCGTCCGGTGTTCATGATCACTGAGTAAAAACACCGCGTGGCTGGAAATCTATCACCTGTGCACAGTGAAAACACCACGTGGCTGGAAATCTATCACCTGTGCACAGTAAAAACACCGCGTGGCTGGAAATCTATCACCTGTGCACTGGAAAGACAAAGGTGCGAAAAAAAGTGCAAGAACCTGAAATGGAAGCAGTTATCGTACTTACAAATTAATGAAACAAAAAAAAAAGATAAAATAAAAGACTATTCAGTTTCAATAAATGGAATATGAAGTTATGAAAAGAAAATAATAAATGATTGTCTAAAATTATTGCGCTACTTCTATAAAAATTAATTAAACAGAAAGGATGAAACAAAAAGACAATTCAGTTTCGGTAATTGGATACGAAGTCATGAAAAGAAAATGGTTAGCGATTGTGTAAACCATTGCTAAGGTAAGTTTACCACACCCCAATACAAATTAATCAAGCTGAGAAGGTAAAACAAAAGACGATTCAGTTTCTGTAAATCACATGTAAAATTCCGAAGAGAAAAAGGAATAAATAATAAAGTAATGATGCCGCTAAGATTGCCCAACTCCAATACAAATTAATCACACAAAAATATAGGAAAAGATTAACTTAAATGTGAAATTCTGAGAAGAAAATTAACAAATGATAGTCTAAAAATATGGCTGCGTCTGCCCTACCACAACACTTTATAATACATTAATACGGTAAGAAATTATACATGGACTTGAAGAGGAACACTTAAAGAAAGATAGATAGGCAAGGCTTGGATAAAGCATCGAATACAACAATACGTATGGCGTCTCCTCGGTCATCCTTTCAAAACTGCAAACACTGATGACAACTGCGCAGTTTCATACACGACAAAAATGTTTTCGAATCATTAATCTCTCCTGCATTGCCTGATGAAGGGAGCTGCGGGAAAAACTGTACTGCAATACTTTTACGCATTTTACAATCGCATCTATTCGGCATTTCAGGAATACAAATATTGGCACAAAGCCTCTGCGGGGGGTACGTGTATGGATTCAAAAATAGATGCAATTGCAAAAATGTTTGTAAATGGTGAAAAGAGCGCGTTTTCTTTCATGAATATACTTATTTCAGATGGAAATATTTTGTAGATACGCTTTTAGTTGAAGGTAAAGTCTGAAACTTACTTCAGTAACTGGCACGACTAAGGGATCAACACGCGCCGCATCACTGACAACAGCAGCAGCTATTCCCTCCTGTGACTCCCGGTGGGCCCCAATCCAGACGTCCTTGGCATTCCAAAAAGTGTCGGCAGAATATATGAACAGACCTCGAGGGCTTGTCCTTGGTCTTTAGTTGTCTCTTACGAATAATGAGCATGATCGAACCCCAGGGAAGAATGGCACTTATACCTCGTGATTCATGTCCTGCACGCGAGCACGGGTTGGCGGCCTGAGGTATGCAGCATTACGTTATGATTGGTCGCACGGAACAATACCTGAATTGATAAGTTGCCTCTCCGCTAATATCTGTGATTATGCGAGGGCAAGCATTATCGAAGGGTTTATTTCTCTTCCCTAGGTTGTTCTTCAGTGTCTGTCACGCAACAGCAAGGCACGGCAAGGCACATAGACGGACTGAGTCTCCTGTTCTTTGTCATGTGGCACATATATCGACAACGCCAAGTGGTGCTGAGCGAAGAGTTTTTATCCTAACTCAGCACCGTAGCTTCCCCGTGTGTACAGCCCCGAGACTAACACCTCTAAGAAGCTACGAACTGGACACCAATTGCTGGAAATCCGTCGACAAGTTAACAGGCCAAAGTCTCGTTCGTTATCTAAATTAACCACATAAATCGTTCCACTAACTAGAAACAGCCTTGCACCACCCAACGAATCGAGGAAGAGCTCTCAATCTGTTAGGGCCTGGCGAGGCTCTTCCTGGGTCTGTGAGGTGAATGCAGCCCACTGGCCGCCCGAGTTACGTCCACACTGGAAGAATGGAACAGCAGCTGGTGCCGTCTTTAGTTATTACAGTGATTATACGCCCCGCGGCTACCCGAGTTACGTCCACAGAGGATGCATGGAGCAGCAGCTGGTGGCATATATAGTTATTACAGTGATTACACCCCCTGTGGAAGAATGAAGCCGCAGCTGGAGGTGTCTATAATTGTTCTCTTTAAGGCAGGAATCCTCGCTCCCTTCTGACTGATAGAGGAACGACTGTGCTGAATTCCTTAATGCACCTAAGGAAATTATGGGGATTTCAAGAAAATTTTAAAAAATCATGTTTGCGTGGCGTGTGCACATAAACACACACACACACACACACACGAGCAAGCACAGCAAGCACAGCCCAGCATACACGAACAGTCTCCCGCCGGCGGAACATGCAATCATCACGAGCGGACGGAGAGCAAAACCCCTTCCCTCCCCGCCTCGCCACGCCGTTTTTAAATATCCATCTGAATGTAAATCACACCGGCAGCAGGACGCGCCAATATTCATGGCTACTGCAGTGACGGAGAGGCGTGCACCACCTCACGGAGACTGCGCCGCCACGACAACTGAATAAATAAGCAAATAAATATATACATAGATAATGAGACCTTGAGATTACGTATATAAATGCATAGTTTCCACCTGTTATTATCTTTATCTGTTCTTAGAGACGTAATATGCTCAGTCATTTTTTATTCTTTATGATGTTTTTTATTTATTTTTTTTTTAGACAGACACATTTTCTCTCTCTCTCTCTCTCTCTCTCTCTCTCTCTCTCTCTCTCTCTCTCTCTCTCTCTCTCTCTCTCTCTCTCTCTCTCTTGCCCTCCCAATTCAGTGATTTAATTTGAGCCAGGCCAAAATATCTCTCACAACAATTGCTGACAGACAATTTTAGTTGATAGCTCCTGGCGATCTCTGCTTCATACTTCCATAATTTTCTATTACCCAGCAGCCTCCTACCTGCCCTCCTCTCCCAGCTTCTTCTCCTTCTCTCTGTAACTTCATCTCAAGTTTCCTTTTCCTGACCGTTCTATTGCTGCTGTGGTAGACGGTCACTGTTCTTCTCCTAAATCTATTAACAGTGGTGTTCCTCAGGGTTATGTCCTGTCACCAACTCTCTTCTTATTATTCATTAATGATCTTCTAAACCAAACTTCTTGTCCTATCCACTCCTACGCTGATGATACCACCCTGCACTTTTCCACGTCTTTTCATAGACGTCCAACCCTTCAGGAGGTAAACATAGCACGCAGGGAAGCCACAGAACGCCTGACTTCTGATCTTTCTAAAATTTCTGATTGGGGCAGAGCAAACTTGGTATTGTTCAATGCCTCAAAAACTCAATTCCTCCACTCGACACAACCTTCCAGACAACTATCCCCTCTTCTTTAATGACACTCAACTGTCCCCCTCTTCTACACTGAACATCCTCGGTCTGTCCTTTACTTATAATCTGAACTGGAAACTTCACATCTCATCTCTAGCTAAAACAGCTTCTATGAAGTTAGGTGTTCTGAGACGTCTCCGCCAGTTTTTCTCACCCCCCCAGCTGCTAACTCTGTACAAGGGCCTTATCCGTCCATGTATGGAGTATGCTTCACATGCCTGGGGGGGTTCCACTCATACTGCTCTTCTAAACAGGGTGGAATCAAAAGCTTTTCGTCTCATCAACTCCTCTCCTCTAACTGACTGTCTTCAGCCTCTCTCTCACCGCGGCAATGTTGCATATCTAGCTGTCTTCTACCGCTATTTTCATGCTAACTGCTCTTCTGATCTTGCTAACTGCATGCCTCCCCTCCTTCCGCGGCATCGCTGCACAAGACTTTCTTCTTTCTCTCACCCCTATTCTGTCCACCTCTCTAACGCAAGAGTTAACCAGTATTCTCAATCATTCATCCCTTTCTCTGGTAAAATCTGGAACTCCCTGCCTGCTTCTGTATTTCCACCTTCCTATGACTTGAATTCCTTAAAGAGGGAGGTTTCAAGACACTTATCCACCAATTTTTGACCACTGCCTTGACCCTTTTACGGGACTGGCATTTCAGTGGGCATTTTTTTTTATTGATTTTTGTTGCCCTTGGCCAGTATCCTTCTTACATAAAAAAAAAAAAAAAAACTGGAAGTGATGCGAGTATTGTAGAATCAGTTCACAGAAGTCGCGGTGCCTGTCATTCAAGTAACTGTGCATTCTGTCCTCGTGGAAGTTGTAATATCATCCGTGTCTTGCCTTTATGTTTTCTGTTATTTTCTTGTTATTTTTCACTTGTTCCTGTCTCAGTTTTTTTTTTTTTCTATCTTAGCCACCTCTTGGTTGCAGAGGGTGGAAGTGAAAAAGGTGATGGGGTGTGGAATGCAAGGTGGAATTTGCATTTACGGAGCAGATTTAGGTGAATAGATGGAAAGAAGACTGATGGTGTGGAGTAGAAGTGGAGGTGGGGAGATGAGAGTGAAGGGAAGATGAAGTGAAGTGAAGCGACGATGGGGAGATAGTAGATTGATTGATACAGGAGGAGGAGGTGCAGTGTGGAGTGCATGGCAGGGGTGTAATGGGGAGGAGGCAGACAGCTGGAAGGAGAAGGCAGAGTGTGGGGAGGAGGAGGGTCTGGGAAGAGAAATGTAGGCTGAGCATAGTGGTCGGGTAATGGTAAATACATGCACGAACTGTCCTCGTCTCCCCGAAATTGCCCTAATGACCCACTTACTGCCACACAAGCCGCTGCTCATCTCTTCTTATTTCTTGCCTTTTACGCACGCCAAGGAATGCACACCACGAACATTCCACATGAATTTTACACGCGATAAAATAAGATCTTTGGGTCAGCGTGCTAACTATGGGGGATCCCTGTCAGAGAATATATATATATACCTGATAAATACAAGAATATACTCGTATATACCACGAGCATGCACGAGTTCATATTATGGTCGCATTTTGAAGTGTTTTACGACATATGGAAACCGTACACACAAACACACACACACACACACGCACACACACACACACACACACACGCACACACACAGAGAAGGACATCAATGCATAATGCAACATATATATTTTTTTCTCCTTTATATATAAATATTTTTGCAATCGTTGTTTTGCATTACATGTATTTCACCGACCTTGAACAAATCACAATGTCGGAGCTGAATTTTTACAATAGACTGCAATCGCTGGTATTATTATTATTATTATTATTATTATTATTATTATTATTATTATTATTATTATTATCATTATTATTATTATTATTATCATTATTATTATTATCATTATTATTATTATTATTATCATCATCATCATCACCATTACCATTATTTTCGCAAACAAGATACCAGTAACTATGAAGGTCGTTTAAGTTACGTTATGGGCACGGCAACAAAAAACACACACACACACACACACACACACACACACGTCCAGGTACTATTTCGGTGTATTGGTGTGCTCTGATGTGGCCTAATTAAACCTACGCGGGGAGCCGAATGATCACGTCTCGAAAATGGACACTGCACATCATTACTATCTATTCACGTCAAAGCAAGTCCGTCAAACTCTCAAGATTTGTTCAAAGATTATTCGATACACTGGTGAAGCGCTTCGTTAATCATCACCATTAAAACTACAAGATTCTACAGCAGGAAAATGGGCTTCAGTGCTTAGAGAGGGAGGGATTAGACAGCGCTCGCTACACTGGTACACCGCCTTAGAAGTACTGTGTTACACTGTCGATACATTTGCACAATTCTTGGCTTACATCACGTGCCTATTCTTTGCGTGTCCGATATGAATTAAGATTATCAAAGTTCCTATAGACATGCACATATAAAGAACGTCTGGCCTTATAGAATGATACGGCTGGGTAAGTTCAGAGGGCGGCCACTGGTTTAATGCATCATATATATGTAAATTGCCTATACTGGGAAATTGATGTACAAATGCACCACTACATCATGCCGCCAGTCCCGCCAGCGACCCCGAGCTGCCAGGATGGTGTTCGTGTGGCGAGGCGAGGCAATTTGTTGAAGGCTACACTGATTAGTTTCTACGCTAAATATCACTTTCATTCACTATACTCTTACTCTCATTTCACTATCCTTTCCATGTTCTTCCCGCTAATTCATTTCAGGCTTCTTCTAGTACGTGCAAGAGGAGGCGTGAAAGTATGTGTGTATCAATAATGCGAGAAAGGAAATTAATTATACGTGTTTATCTATCGTGACTGCATTCCAGAGCTTCAAAGACTCCACTCCAAGTGAATCATCTCATTCACTTCACGCTTCTAGAAACATGAAGCGTCTGTGTATCTATGAATACGAGAAAGAAGTGCAACATTTATCACTATATTCATGATGACTTCATTCCGGAGCTTCAACGATTCGACTTCAAGTGAGTTGGCTTCGCATTCCTCCAAAGCTCTGCAGCTTATGAATTGGGGTGGTGGAGACGTGTGGCATCACCGGTGGCTACTCCTGCAGGATGAAGCGTACACCGAGTCGCTGATATACAGAACAGCCAGCAAAGCTTTCTAACTGAACTGACCTCCAAGCAGTAATCGTTGCATGAATGAAAGGAGTCCATAAATATTATGTAATAAACTTATTACTCACATAGTTGCCACGTGTCTCCACACGCTCTCTCTCTCTCTCTCTCTCTCTCTCTCTCTCTCTCTCTCTCTCTCTCTCTGAGCAACATGACGTGTCACATATTATAAGATGCGAAAACATATCTTATACTGAGTAAAAACCTTATATAAACATCTACAAAGGGAGAGGAGGAGACGGTGAAAAGAGAGGTTTACGTGAAGGAGTGGGAGAAGGGGAGGGGAGGAGGCGATGGGGAGGAAGACATTGGGGGAGGAGCATAAGATGGAAGCGCGGGAAAATTTATCCTCGACAAAGTGGTATGATTCATTGCCTTCTACATAATATATCGTGTGTACTTCACCAGTAAGGCTTACTGTGGTGCGCGAAGACCGTGTTTGCAGTGTGAGAGAGGATACAAAGGAGGCACAGCTGATATGTAAGCAGCTGATACAGTCATGGTGGGGTGGCGGGGTAGGGAAGGGAATTTCCTGCTACAAGGGCAAGTCTAGTCACTTCATATAAACACTAACCTCCTTTTGTTGCAATGACCACGTGAGGTGTTGGGAGAAGCCAGTGCCAGCCTCAGTACAGAGTTGTGTTCGCTGTGTCAAGGGTTGTGATGTCTTCCTCAGCGCCTCCGCAATGCTCCTAGTGTCCTGAGGCGGCAGCAATCCCATGTTTACTTTTCGTTTGCTCTTCTCTCGTCCAGCAGCTCACACACCTCTTCATCAGAGGCCACACAGTCACCAGACCCACGCACTGCACGCCGCTGCATGCCCTGGCCCATGACGTCAAGTTTGCTGCTGGCGGAGTGATACACCTCCCTGACGGTGAGAAGGTGCCACCTCATCATTAATTTCCTGCATTATTTTAACCTTGTATGTAATTTTTTTTTTTAAGTCTTGATGGTTTGTGATGAAAGTTAGTGTTGTCATAGTATGATTTATGGTTTTAAAAGTACAATGGATGTACAGTACGTATAGTTTAGCAACATCACCAACGCCTCATCTTAACTATACTACCGCCCTCCGCCCCTCCCTCACTCCCTCCCTCCTCTCGGCTCTGCGTCCGTCCTTATGTAGTTTTCGTGGCCTTCGTGATGAAGTATGGAAGGTTTTGATAACATTACTCAAGGTTTTAATCATAATAGATCTCAGTACACTTTAAAAATCATTGTCTTTTTATGTATTTTTATGTAGAACTAGCGCTCCCTCCCTCTTTCTGTCCAACCCACTCTCCTTTCGTGTCTTCCACGGTGTCTCCCTTTCGTCCACCTTTCCACCACCACATATCCAGCCATCTCCGCACACCATAACGAATCTGACAACGGTATATCTGTGAGGAAGATTTTCTATTCACAGTAAAATATTTTCTAAAGTCAGAGAATCCGTGAAACTACGCGCATTGCATCCTGAATAGTTTAGTGGATACGTATTTGAGGAAAGTCTTTTTGAAACACATGTAATACTCAAGTGAATGTAGATGGACGAACCTTGAAAAATGTATATATTTGTAAGAAACTCGATATTAAATATTGATATAAGTTTGGCTATTTCAAACTTAAAGAGGACGAACTCTGGTATCACTTAGGTTAGAAAGGCGAGTACTCAGCCGCCACCAGCGCCACCTCAGCCTCACTACAACTAAATTCGGGAGTTGGAAGCAATGCGTGTTGCCCGCGTCATCTCCGCCACAGGTGTCTAAAGGGATGTCACTCAATGACCGAGAGGAAGACGTAACGAAATGTAAAGGCGGCGGCTAAACTCTGCAAAAATAATGTTCGCAACTTTTCGTCACGATGCACCGCCGGAGGAGCGTCTCAGAATTAAAAAGTTTAGGTATTAAAGTTCAAAAGTGGTGACGGGCGGTAGTCCCTTGCGACTGAGAGAGAGAGAGAGAGAGAGAGAGAGAGAGAGAGAGAGAGAGAGAGAGAGAGAGAGAGAGAGAGAGAGAGAGAGAGAGAGAGAGAGTGTGTGTGTGTGTGTGTGTGTGTGTCTACCTGCTGTCCACTTTCCTCCTCGTTACATTTCCAGTACAACACATCCAACCCACACCCGCCCGCGAAAAAAAAAAGAAAAAAAAAACTTCAAAATGAGAATCCAATGGCTGTCACGTGTCCTGTCGGCTGGAAGTGCATTACCAGTACACCTTATATTACACTCATTTTCTGCCTGTCCGTCTGTCTGTTAGGCGGAGTTTCAGGTACTCTCTCCCCCTCTCTCTCCCTTCCCCTCTATCTCTCTACTAGCTTAACTTGAAGTTCCCCAAACAAGCGAGGCAGCGCTGGGCAAAGGAACACACAGGCTTCCAGCGTTACACAAGGCTGTGACAATAACATCCGCGAGCCTCGTGTGTGTACCTGAGGTAAGGGCGAAGCTCTGAGAGGCGAGGGGCGAGGAGGGACTACATGCGGATACAATTGCAAAACATCTATTAAGGATGTGCTGGTGTAGGAGAAGGGAATCTGGTACTGTTGTGTGTACATATAAAGAATGAACAGTCAGTGTGTGTGTGTGTGTGTGTGTGTGTGTGTGTGTGTGTGTGTGTGTGTGTGTGTGTGTGTGTGTGTGTGTGTGTGTGTGTGTGTGTGTGTGTGTGTACTATGCTGGAAGGGAAAGGCCTGCCCAGGGCTGTTGTTGTGTGCGCTGCTCCCTGTAGGCGTCCCTTCAATGGCCAAGAGACTGCGGTGACCTTTCCTTGAAGAATGATTGGTGTACAGAAGGAAGTGGACGCTGGAGTGCACGTGACAGGCGGCGGCGCAGGGAAGGCTGCACAAACAGTACATAACACAATCTATTCTTTCACATAAGAGCTGTGTCAAGGTGTACTTACATGGCGTATACAAGTTGAATAATACATACCAGTAGTGTATTATTATATTAGATTAGATAAGCACCAGTAACAGATCAATACACTTGTTATGAATGTTTCTATTCATATCTACTGTATATATACAGATAGTTGCCCAATGTTCCCTCAAAGAGAGAGAGAGAGAGAGAGAGAGAGAGAGAGAGAGAGAGAGAGAGAGAGAGAGAGAGAGAGAGAGAGAGTTGAAAAGGCAAAGGTGTACATTTTAGTTAGAAAGAATGGAATGGAAATACAACAACATTTTTACTGCTCGTCACTGGGATAAAGGAATGAATGTAATAACAAGTAAATAAGTAAATAATATTACACGCTATGCTATTTTGAAAACACTTTTGGTTGAAATATTTGCCTCACCTCCTATGAAGCGGGCTCACTTTATTTTCTATTACAGCATTTGTTTGTGACTCATTCCTCTCCAGCAAGAGTACAGTAATTCTTCAAAAAGATATACAAAATACATTGTCACAAGTTTTGAGACGAATGTCTCTCATTATCATTTGGTGATATTCTTTTTTTTTTCTAAGGACATTCATCAATATTAACTTTTCTATGATTTTAAAGCTTCTGTTAAATCTCTATAGATTCTAGTGATATACAGTATGATTTCGCTCATGTCGTGAAAATATTTCAATAACCGATCGATATTGACGTAACCTTGCTGCAGGAATATCTAACCTGTAGGGGTTTTAATGACGTAATCGATGCTACATTCTGACGGTAACATAATACCAGGCGACTGCTACGATTTGGGGCGATGTGTTAAGGTGCATACACACTGCGCTGATGTTTCGTGTTAGCACGCCATATGACGTGTTAACACGTGTTAGCAAAAAATCTGAAACAGGCGTTCTCATAATGAAGTTCACACTGGTCTGATATGTCGCGTAACACGTCAGCTGACGTGTTACGCGACATAACATGCATCAACACGCATCAGATCAAATTCAAAACTCCCAGATATTCGTCAGAAGGAAATCTGCGTCAGATAGGTGTAGGCGCATATTATTGTATAGTGTTTTGATATTATTCAATAGTGTTTCGAAGTCCTACAGGAACGGAGGCAGTATATTTTTCTATGTAATATCTTACATATCTATGTGTTTCATGTACCTAATTAGCTGAAAATAATATTAAGACATAATTGTGTAAGTTTTACTCACCTCAAGCATACAGCAAGTCTCTCTTCTGCTGCTATACATTTCTTTAGTTGAGTGTTGGATTTTGTAATTGCTGATTTTATTATGTCTAAAAGGTTGTAGAACTCTTCTTTTGTCATCCTAAAGTACATAACAAGACGATCTTCCTGTGACAGTAGCTGGGGAAATAGGTGATGAAACTCGCCCAAACTATCCCTTTCGGCGTTTATCACATTTGTTTGAGTTTTTTCTCCAGAAGTAGCAAGCGCTATAGCTATTGCTACTAATTGCTCCTCTTCTTCATCGAGTTCATTTAACATATTTTCATTCATTTTCAATTTTTACAACACAAAATTGGAGGATAAGAAAGAAAGAACGTGCTCACTCCACAAAAAATCAAATCTTTCTGACGTAACATGCATCAGATAAATAAAAACGTCGTTGTGTTATATGATGCAATCTGTTGCTGTGTGTTGACACGTCACATGGCGTGTTAACACGAAACATCAGCGCAGTGTGTATGCACCTTTACACTCCATCTGAGCGGCATCGTTTCTGGGCTGGACATTATTCCCTGTCGACAAGTTGTTCCGGAGTTCAAAGCATTTTTTCATGATGGACGCTGTCAGAGGTAGCACACGCCACGCACACACCGGCACACACCGTGATACACCACTGTGGCTGAGCTCACTGGTGTAGCACAACACACACACACACATACATACACACACACACACACATACATACACACACACACACTCACACATAGGGTACATTTACAGTTGAATAGACAGATGATACAAACGCACACAATGTAACTTTGCCTATAGTGTTGCTTTTTGTTATCATTGAGGCTGCTTCTATCCACTACTACTACTACTACTACTACTACTACTACTACTGCTACTACTGCTTAAACTGCTCCGTACGTACTAATACTCCTGCTATTACTTCCACTATTACTGGATTTAGCGGGGGTAGCGCTGCCAGGTCGCCATCTACTTCATTCTATTCACGAAGCGTCGTAAATTCTGGCGACACTTATTGGATTCCTAGGATTGTCAGGACGCGCGGGGTTGTCACTCGTCCGTGGCGGGAAGTGGTCCAATATCGAAAAGATTTGCCTTAAGGGGAAGCGTTACGAAGATGGAGTAACCCAAAGCATCTCAGATTCAGTGCTGCAGGAGGAGAAGGAAGAGGAGGAGGAGGAGGAGGAGGAGGAGGAGGAGGAGGAGGAGGAGGAAGAGGGAGAGGAAGAGGAAGAGTAGGAGGAGGAGAAGAACCATAACAACAACGATAACGAAAAGGAAAGATGACATGCGTAATACAAGACACTCCCAAAACTGTATATAGGATTATAAATATATGAGCAGCCTACATAAGATTGAATACGATTTCTTCCACGTCTTCTGAAGTGTTACCAATATTTTACTATGACTTGAAACTCTTCCCTGCATATCCTCTTTTCAAAGTTGTTGTGGTGTACAGAGGTGTCTGGATATGCGGCGGTGGGAAGGCGTAGGGAAGAGACGGTTGAAGGAAGGAGGGACGAGAGGAGGGAAGGAGAGAGGGAGGGGCGGAGGCAAGTAGTATAGTTACGATGAGGTAGTGATGTTACTAAACTATACGTACATCCACTGTCCTTATAAACCCTTAAAATTATGCTATGATAACACTGTAAGTTTCATCACAAACCATCACGGCTTAAAAAAAATCACATATAAGGATAAAACAATGCAGGAAATGAATGATGAGGTGGCACCGTCTCACCGTCAGGGAGGTGCATCTCTCCGCCAGCAGCAAACTTGACGTCACTACTTGGCGCGCGAAGGTCCAATGTGAGACCGTTTGGTTACTGCTTGTAATTTGAAAACACAACCTGTGAGCAGTAGCCAGGGCGTGCAGCGGCGTGCAGTGCGTGGGTATGGTGACTGTGTGGCCTCTGATGTGCAGGTGTGTGAGCTGCTGGACGAGAGAAGAGCAAACGAAAAGTAAACATGGGATTGCTGCCGCCTCAGGACACTAGGAGCATTGCGGAAGCGCTGAGGAAGATAATACAACTCTTGACGCAGCGAACACAACTCTGTACTGAGGCAGGCAGTGGCTTCTCCCAACACCTCACGTGGTCATCACAACAAGGTTAGTCTTACTATGATATTAGTTTTGCCTTTGTAGCGGCGAGCCGTATGTCCACCCAGAGACCAGATCAAAGTTGTCAATGTTACTTTTTTCTTACACGCTGCAAACACACGGTAATCCTGCACTAGGGTAGCCCTTAGTGGTGAAGCAAAAGGCGATCCCTTACCATGAACACAATAGATCGTGACATACTTGTTGTGGAGGATCAATTTCCCCGCTATACACTCCCCCCCATCTCCCTCTCCTCCGTCCCTCCCTCGCCTGTCACTCTCCATCCTCCGTCTATCCTCTCTCTCTCTCTCTCTCTCTCTCTCTCTCTCTCTCTCTCTCTCTCTCTCTCTCTCTCTCTCTCTCTCAGCAGCAGAAGCAAACTTATGTCAATAACAATAAGTAATATAATAATGATAATAAAGATAATGATAGTAATAATAATAATAATAATAATAATAATAATAATAATAATAATAATAATAATAATAATAATAACCTTCCCTCCAAAAACTAATATATCCTCCAACATTTCCTCCCGTCTCTGCCTCCACATCTCCCGTCCCTGGACCCACATTCCTTCCCGCCGCTGCCCTCAGATCCCATCCCGTCACTGGCACCAAATATCTTCCCGTCCCGCGCCCTGGATCTCCCGTCGCTAGGCAACATCTCCGATAATTAGCTGGCAGACAGGGCAGCGGGGGCTGAGGAGAGCGAGAGGGAGACAGGCGGCACGGTATGTGTGTGTGTGTGTGTGTGTGTGTGTGTGTGTGTGTGTGTGTGTGTGTGTGTGTGTGTGTGTGTGTGTGTTTATTTTTAGTTAGTGTGTGAAGTTCTGTGTGCACCATATTTGACAATTATATATATATATATATATATATATATATATATATATATATATATATATATATATATATATATATATATATATATATATATATATATATATATATATATATATATATATATATATATATATATATATATATATATATATATATATATATATATATATATATATATATATATATATATATATATATATATATATATATATATATATATATATATATATTATGTAAATATGTATATAATTTGTGTGTATATAGTTATCTAATGTATTACGTGACTTATCTGTCTGTCTGTCTATCCGTGTGTGTGTGTGTGTGTGTGTGTGTGTGTGTGTGTGTGTGTGTGTGTGTGTGTGTGTCGTGGCCTCTCGCTCAGCCATTCCACCTGTCTTTACTTCACTGCAGGATACAGAAATCAAATCGTTATCAGGCAGCACACGAGCCTTAGAATAGAAGTTTTAGTGTTGCGCGGTTTCTATAGTACACGCCACAACAGCAGCAGCAGCAGCAGCAGCAGCAGCAGTAAGAGTGTTTTATTCATTCATTCACTTCGTTCCGTATTCATTTGTTTTATTTACTTATTTTTGTAGAGTATAGGCGTGTGTTGGGTGGGGGAGCGTTCTCGTGATGGGCCAGCCAGGCAAAGCTTTGGTACACGAATTCCTGGGAAAACTAGTAATTGGTTAAATGTTTCGTGCAGGGAAAGGCGAAGTGCTGACACGGAACCCTGAGTGCTTTGACCATGGTTATTTTTTTCACTCTACCAAAAGTGTCAGGGCATCTTGCGGCAGAAGGAGATAATAGAGGAGGCTGTGAAGGAGTGAGGTGGAGGAGGAGGAGGACGATGACTAAAAAGGTGGTGGATAAAGAGGAGAGTCGTAACAAATAAGGGAGAGGGGCACTCGGAGGAAAAACGAGGGAGTAAAAACCAACTAGAGGAAGGTATGAAAGCTACATACCACAACCTCACTCAGCGTTAACCCCACACTAAACACACCACTACACTCCTCACAAAAAACACCCACACACTGACACACACACACACACACACACACACACACACACACACACACACACACACACATAAATGGGGAACGCCGCAAAAACTTTACTGTCGTGATACTCTTGCCCTCACACACAAACACACACACACACAGCAACTAAATAAATAAATACACAGTTAACCAAGGAACAGGTGAACTACACATTTACCTGTGGCACTTCGACTGATTGCTTTGGGCAGGTAATTCTCTCACGGCACATCAGTTAGCATGGAGAGAATAACACCAAGGTTTACCATTACACCAGCCGAAACGATAATTACTCCCAGTGAGGTCTAAAGCACTGTTCAGGGGGTGCTGTGAACTTATCATTAAACCCAGCTGTGACCTCACTGAACGTTTCCCTTTGTGTCTCACAACACAAGGGGGCAGTCACAGCCTGCCCTCTAAAGACAACTCTCTTCCTCCACACAAAACTACAAGCACCTAATAACACACACACCCTTCACTCAAAAATTTTAAAATCATGGCGACTCCTACACCAGCCTCGGAGTCCCCATCTGGAGAGGGGACCATAAATGTCCCCTGGTCGGACTGCCTTTCTGTCGACGACCCTAAGTGTCTTGACACCCCCCTCAACTTTTTCTTCATTAACTTCTGCAACATTCGCGGTCTAAGATCTGATTTTCAATTTGTAGAACACCACCTCTCCTCTTCTAAACCTCATCTTCTTTTCCTCACTGAAACTCAGGTGTCTGAGGCAACTGACAGTAGCCCCTTTTCTGTTCCCTCCTACTTTCTCTATCCTCATTTTCGATCGAAAGCTGGATGCTGCGTTTATGTGCGCAATGACTTAACCTGCTCTCGTGCCCACGCTCTTGAATCTTCCGAGTTTTCCACCATCTGGCTACGACTACAGAGTCACTCTCGTACTAAATTTATCTGTGCTGTATACCTCTCTCCTAACTCCTCTGACTATAAGAAATTCTTTGACTACTTAACTTCCAAAGTGGAGCACATTCTGACCCTCTTCCCTTTTGCAGAGATCTCCATTCTTGGAGACTTCAATGTTCACCACCAGCTTTGGCTTTCCTCTCCCTTCACTGACCATCCTGGTGAACTAGCCTACAACTTTGCTATCCTCCATGACCTAGAGCAATTGGTGCAACACCCTACTCGTATTCCTGACCGTCTTGGAGATACGCCCAACATTCTTGACCTTTTCCTGACCTCTAATCCTTCTGCTTATGCTGTCACCCTTTCTTCTCCGTTGGGCTCCTCCGATCACAATCTCATATCTTTATCTTGTCCTATCACTCCAATCCCTCCTCAGGATCCCCCTAAGCGAAGGTGCCTCTGGCGTTTTGCTTCTGCTAGTTGGGGGGACCTGAGGAGGTATTTTGCTGATTTTCCTTGGAATGACTACTGCTTCCGTGTCAGAGACCCGTCTTTGTGTGCTGAGCGCATAACAGAGGTGATAGTGTCTGGCATGGAGGCGTACATTCCTCACTCTTTTTCTCGTCCTAAACCTTCTAAACCTTGGTTTAACACAGCTTGTTCTCGTGCTATACATCGTGATTTCTGGCATCTAGCCAAAAATATCTCCAATAACTTTGCTTCTTCTTCTTTCTCTCCTCTACTTCAACCAGATGGCACCACTGCTACCACATCTATTTCTAAAGCTGAACTCTATGCTCAAACCTTTGCTAAAAACTCTACCTTGGACGATTCTGAGCTTGTTCCTCCCTCTCCTCCACCCTCTGACTACTTCATGCCACCTATTAAAATTCTTCGCAATGATGTTTTCCATGCCCTCGCTGGCCTAAACCCTCGGAAGGCTTATGGACCTGATGGGGTCCCTCCTATTGTTCTCCGAAACTGTGCCTCCGTGCTTGCACCTTGCCTAGTCGAACTCTTTCAGCTCTGTCTGTTAACATCTACCTTTCCTTCTTGCTGGAAGTTTGCCTACATTCAACTTGTTCCTAAAAAGGGTGACCGCTCTAATCCCTCAAACTACCGTCCTACTGCTTTAATTTCCTGCTTATCTAAAGTTTTTGAATCTATCCTCAACAGGAAGATCCTTAAACATCTATCATTTCACAACCTTCTATCTGATCGCCAGTATGGGTTCCGTCAAGGCCGCTCTACTGGTGATCTTCTGGCTTTCCTTACTGAGTCTTGGTCATCCTCTTTTAGAGATTTTGGTGAAACTTTTGTTGTTGCCTTGGACATATCAAAAGCCTTTGATAGAGTCTGGCACAAAGCTTTGATTTCCAAACTACCTTTTTATGGTTTCTATCCTTCTCTCTGTAACTTCATCTCAAGTTTCCTTTCTGACCGTTCTATTGCTGCTGTGGTAGACGGTCACTGTTCTTCTCCTAAATCTATTAACAGTGGTGTTCCTCAGGGTTCTGTCCTGTCACCCACTCTCTTCTTATTATTCATTAATGATCTTCTAAACCAAACTTCTTGTCCTATCCACTCCTACGCTGATGATACCACCCTGCACTTTTCCACGTCTTTTCATAGACGTCCAACCCTTCAGGAGGTAAACATATCACGCAGGAAAGCCACAGAATGCCTGACTTCTGATCTTTCTAAAATTTCTGATTGGGGCAAAGCAAACTTGGTATTGTTCAATGCCTCAAAAACTCAATTCCTCCATCTATCAACTCGACACAACCTTCCAGACAACTATCCTCTCTTCTTCAATGACACTCAGCTGTCCCCCTCTTCTACACTGAACATCCTCGGTCTGTCCTTTACTTATAATCTGAACTGGAAACTTCACATTTCATCTCTAGCTAAAACAGCTTCTATGAAGTTAGGTGTTCTGAGACGTCTCTGCCAGTTTTTCTCACCCCCCCCCCGCTGCTAACTCTGTACAAGGGCCTTATCCGTCCATATATGGAGTATGCTTCACATGTCTGGGGGGGTTCCACTCATACTGCTCTTCTAGACAGGGTGGAATCAAAAGCTTTTCGTCTCATCAACTCCTCTCCTCTAACTGACTGTCTTCAGCCTTTCTCTCACCGCCGCAATGTTGCATATCTAGCTGTCTTCTACCGCTATTTCCATGCTAACTGCTCTTTTGATCTTGCTAACTGCATGCCTCCCCTTCTTCCGCGGCGTCGCTGCACAAGACTTTCTTCTTTCTCTCACCCCTATTCTGTCCACCTCTCTAACGCAAGAGTTAACCAGTATTCTCAATCATTCATCCCTTTCTCTGGTAAACTCTGGAACTCCCTGCCTGCTTCTGTATTTCCACCTTCCTATGACTTGAATTCCTTCAAGAGGGAGGTTTCAAGACACTTATCCACCAATTTTTGACCACTGCTTTGACCCTTTTATGGGACTGGCATTTCAGTGGG
>NW_026973753.1:137500-172500 GCF_035594125.1 Scylla paramamosain
TGTACAGTAAACATGAAACTTTAACACACACACACACACACACACACACACACACACACACATCACTCATACCGTAATTCCCAAAAATGAACTCTGATTTTCTTCTCAAAACCACCAAAGCGATACCGTTCAAAATCTAAACCTTTCAAGCATCCCTACTTAATGATCTCTAAGAATTAACTCAATATATCTAAGAAGCAACTGAATTTATGTATAGCCACCTTCCCGAGTACAGTTTCCAGCCATATCACACATGAAGACTACCCAGCAGACCCCAGTAAGCGTCCCTCTCGTCCACCCGATATCCACTGGCCAGAGTAATACAGCAAACCAACCTGCAAAATCCCCCTTCCTTCCTTGGACACGCTCTAATTAATCTTCAAGGCGTCGGTGGGGGAGGAAGACGCAAAAGACGAGGTTGGAGTGAGTTTGTTTCCACTGGTGCGTTTCACAGAGGCAGTGTCAGTTGCCCCTCACTTCTGATCTTTCACTGATGTTACTCTGTCCGTGTCAAGAGACGCATAGTAAAGGCAGTCTGTGGAGTGAACTGTTGCCCTCATTTTGTTGTCTTTGTTGTTGCTGTTATGTTGCTGTTTGTAGCGCAATTGTAGTATGGAAATGGAAGTGGAAGAGGGGGGAAGTGTGTCTGTGTTGAGGGAGGAGGAGGAGTAGGAGAAGGAGGAGGAGGAGGAAGAGAAGGGGAGGGAGAGAGAGAGAAGTGAAAGAGCGAGAAAGAGGACAAGAACAAGAACAAAGAGAAGAAGAAGAATAAAAAATAAGAAAGAAGAGAAGGAGGAAAATAAAGAGTAAGAAGAGGAGGAAAAAAAGCAGCAAAAGCAGAACACGGTAAATGACAGCAGCGGTGCATGATGTTAGAGACAAAACGATTCACTGATTAAGACCATCATAACTTATCACGAGAAGCGAATCAGGTGTTCTCGATATAAACAACTACAGGTAATGATGTTCAGGTGTTCTCGATACATACAACTGCACGTGATAACCTAAACCCGCCACACTGACAACAATACAAGCTTTCCTCCACTAAACCTCCTTTATAGTTGCTTCTACTGACGGAGGAACAACCCGAGCTGCATTGCCGGCCGGGAGTCAGAGTCACGGGCGGCGGCAAAGCGGTGGCCAGGGTGTGGGAATCGCCTGCTGCCAGATAATTATTGGCGGTAATTCTGGTGCTACGACCCGAAAGTTTACGTTTGCAGTTATTGGTTGGTGTAATTACGCACCTCCCTCGTGCCGCCCATTCCGCCCAGTAATCTCATCTAACAAGCCTCTGCTCCTCCAGCCTGCACACTGCCTGCTCCTCTCCGCCCTGCACAAGCTTCCTACTCTTCTTGTGCCTCTTCTTCACTTCCTTTCACTCCTTCCCCTTCCTCAGCCCTCAAGGATGGCTGCATACTATCTCTTGAGGAGGGGAAAAAAAAAGGAGGATGAGGAGAACAGACACACACTAAGAGGACACAGACGACGCCAAAGAGATAATTAATACAAAGAATAATACAAAAAGAGAGAAGGGGGGAGGGACAGGGAGCAGATCTTAGGTAAGCCTTGATCCTTACCTCATTTCTACCTGAGCGACTTGTAATGGACACGTGGGCTTACCTGTGTGTCAGAAGGATCCTGGAGACGCCCAGGTGTGTGTCTTCTCGACGAGGTCTGAGGAGGGGAGGAGAAAAATGATGAAATTAATGCATCTAGACTCGAGACTTTGAATCCGATGAGGAGACGAGATAAAGAGGAGAAATATAATGATTATATAAGAAAATGAATGTCAGGTATAGGATTAAAAGAATAAAAAAAAAATGGTTGATGAAAGGAGTGAAAAAATGATGAAATGAATATATCTAAACCTAATATTTGTGAATCTGATGACGATATAAAAGAAAAAAAAGAATAATATAATGATTACACACACAAAAAAAAAAATCAGAAAAAGGATTAAAAGAAATAAAAAAAAGAAGTGGGTAACGAAAGCAGTAGGAAAGAAGGGACTGGAAAGGAGGAGGAAAAAGGAGATAACTTTTCCTTTCCTGATAACGTGTTGGTTTTATGTACACGTCACGTCACTCTGAAGCGAAAAAATAACATTGAAAGAGAGAAAGTATTTCCTGCACCTCGTCTAGAATTCAGTGTGTGTGTGTGTGTGTGTGTGTGTGTGTGTGTGTGTGTGTGTGTGTGTGTGTGTGTGTGCGTGCGTGTGCGTGTGCAAGCATGTTTTCATTTAGCCCCGTAAACGTTGAAATTACAAGCACTCATGCAGGAAAAGCCGTGGCGTTTAAGACACTTTTTCCTAAATTGACATGAAGCTCGCAGGAAGGAAATATTAAAGTGACTGTCATGCAGGTACGTCTCACATTTTGGCGTCTGGGAAGGAAACATAAAATTTAAAAAAGGAAAAATGAAGAATAAAAACGTACCTATTGTATATATACTACCACCTCCTCCCCCCCACCTCTCTCTCTGTGTGTGTGTGTGTGTGTGTGTGTGTGTGTGTGTGTGTGTGTGTGTGTGTGTGTGTGTGTGTGTGTGTGTGTGTGTGTGTGTGTGTGTGTGTGTGTGTGTGGGTGGGTATAGAGTCCATTTTTACAAGCGTTTTATACAGACAGAAAGCACGTAATAAACTTTTCACTGTCGACTCAACGTTCCCTTTTCAGTGTACTTTCGTCCTTGCCTCGCTCGTTATGCTCCATCCACGGCCCTTGCCTTCACTTCCCTCCTCCACTCTCTAAACCTTCCCCTCACACGTTCAATTTTATCTCTCTCCTCTCCAAAAGAATAATGAAAACACTTTACGAGGATTACATAACATATACGTGCTTTTTTTTTTCTCTCTCTCTCTTGCTACTGTTGCCCT
Organism: Scylla paramamosain; assembly: GCF_035594125.1. Lineage (NCBI taxonomy): Eukaryota > Metazoa > Arthropoda > Malacostraca > Decapoda > Portunidae > Scylla > Scylla paramamosain. Next base: position 140,373 of record NW_026973753.1, read on the forward strand.
CTCCCTCTCTTTCTCTCTTTCCTTTGTACCCTCTGGCCTCCTCCTCTTCTTCTTTATCCTCCGTGTCCTCCTGCCCCAATAAAGCCGCTTACTTGTGTGACGGGGCACCTCATACAGATAGCGAGTCCCAGAAGAAGACAGTACCATGGTAGCAACTGGACAAGTCTCATTTCGAATTGGATTTTACGTCGCTTCTGTAATTCGGCCGCGTCTGTGTGGCGGTGCACCGAAGTTGAGCGCGGGGCAACAAAAGTACGAGGGAGAGAGAGAGAGAGAGAGAGAGAGAGAGAGAGAGAGAGAGAGAGAGAGAGAGAGAGAGAGAGAGAGAGAGAGAGAGAGAGAGAGATTGATTCCACCCTCTCACACGCCAGGCCTTTCCACTCTCCCCACCCCGCCCCTCACTGCAGGGCCGTCAGGTGTCACGTGTTGCGGGCCGCCAGTCAGGAGTCGGTAATGTCACGGCCACTGGTTCTCCTTGAGTGTTGGCATCTTGATTAGTGAAGCGTCATTGGTGTCATTGCCTGAGTGTAGCTGTGGTGCATGTGTTCGCCCTTCGCCTATTGGAATTTGAAGGGTTTTTACTGTTTCTTGTTTTGTTTTGTTTTGTTTCGTTAATTTGTGCTTGTTTTTATTTAGGTATCCTTCTAATTATCTGACTTCTATATCTATTCTATTTATTTATCTATTATGAGTTATCTACTCGTTTACACAATTTTATTTTTTATTCAGGATTGTGTGATTAGTTCATGTGACTTAACTATTTGTCTATTCAAGTGACTTCTCTATCTACACATAGGTACTTATTTCATTCACTCATCTACTTCGCATTCTACAATAAATGACAACTATCGATATTTTCAACACATCCATATTCTTATAAAAAATTTATATATACACAACTTCATCATGCCCCCCCCAAAAAAAAAAAAAAATCTAATTCTTACACTTTCTTTTATCGAGCTTCGCAGGATCGAGCAAATTGTTGTTTCTGTTCTTGGATTTGGTGAAGCGGGAAGACATTTCATAAGATTCTGAAGTATATTTCTTCTTCGATTTATTGACAAAACTCAGGGTCATGCATGAATCTCGAGACGTCTGGTATACAATGTGCTTCTTGTCAGGAATCAGAGGAGGAAGATGAGAAAGAAGAAGAAAGAGGAAGGAAAAATAAGACAAGAAAGGAAATAAAGAAAAATAGAAAAAGAAGTGAAGGACGAGGAGAAGGAAGAAAAGAGGGAGTAGAAATAAGAGGAAAATACAAAGGAGGAAAAAGAAAACAAAAACAAAAACAAAATTGTAAAGAAGCAGAAAAGAAAGAAAACAAATAGAAAAGAAAAGTAGGAGGAGAACAAAAAGGAAAAAAGGAGGAGGAGAAACAGAAGAAGAAGGAGGAGGACAGTATCAACGAAGAACGAATCTTGTAAATCAACACCTGCTCACCACAAACATCTATTTCCCGCACCGGGCAGCAAAGAAAACGTAACCTGGGGAAGTTCTGTCGAAATGTCCAAGCAAACCATTAAACATTCCACGAGTGCCACCAGTGGACAAGGTGACATGTGAGCTGAGATTACCACACTTCTTATGCTGCAGTCAGTGTCGGCCATGCACATTGAAGGGGTAAGGGGTGGTGGGTGGGGGGGGACAGTGCAGGCTGAGTAAGAGTAAAGATCAGTTCAGTACTACAACATATACACTATTATTAAGCTCCTATTTTTACTCCCTGCTCTTCTCCTTCTCTTTTGTACATCAGTAAAGGTCAATTGAATACTACATATAGTTCAGTATTAAGTTTCTATTTCTATTCCCTCTTGTCTTTCTCCTCGTCCTTTTCTTAATTCTACTTTTTTTTTCTCTTTTTTCTTTTAATTTTCTTTGTCTGTTTTCTTTCCATCTATCAGGGAACTCTTTTTTTTCTTTTTATCGTGACGGACTATGCCAGTCAGTACTTCCATAATTGTAATCTTGGTTGTATGAATCGGTGGAAAAAACAAAACAAAATTACTTTACGTTGCTTAGCATATCAGAAAAAAACTGAGTGAATTCCACCTTTGTGTATATTTCATCCACTCATGTAATTCTACCCATATCTATAATTCCACATTCCTGCTATAAACTCAATTCTGTATTCCAGCAACATGAATAATTCTAACCATACATATTTTATCAAAACTCACACTGAATACACGTACACAATAACAACACCAGCTTAATTTCAGCACTTAATAATTTGAACATTTACTGCGGTATACAACAATTCAGTGCACAAAAGCACTGCGTAAAATAATTTCAAACATCTACGTGAAAAAAATAAATAAAAGAATAGCCTTTCCAATATTTAGCCAGTAAAGTATTTAGACGTTGCTGCAGAACAAAAGATACATCCTGGAGTGGTTACTTAAAGAATGACGTGTCTTGTAGCGGTGAAAGTTAATACAGAAGACGTGAAAGTTAATACAGAAAAATGTGAATGTGATCTGCTGAAATACACAAGGACGCAAACTTCTCCGCTATCCTGAAGGCACGCTGTAGGACACTCGTTGTCGCGGCAAAATATATCACGCGAGAAATTACGAGCAGGACTGGACTTGAAGAGCACAAGCTGCGGTATCGCTTAATAACGGAATCAACCTAAGCGGGATAATGCGATGAAACTTTTAATATCGCTCCGTCCAAGTTTGGGAAGCAGCGTGAAGAAGTTTCGGGGAGAATGATTTAATTATCAGATGACGGCTTGATGCAGGCAGACATCCATCCGTAAATACTAAGAGGAACAGAAAAATAGATAAAAAAAGACTGGTCCATATAAAAGCCAGGCTATATGTCACACGTCAATTACTAGGGTGCAGGTAATTATGTGAGAAAAAAAAATAGCGATTTTTATATATTTTTGTTCGGTATTGTTGAGTACAAGAGAATCAGTATCCTTTCGATTTTCTCCTTTGCATTCTTCACCAGAGACATAACTAGTGGGATGAAGATAAGGCGTTGACACAAGAAAAAACACCACTTTGGCTTTAGCTAATAATATACTTCATTGTGTTATCAAGGTGTCAGTGCCGAGAACGAGGACTGGGAAAGTATACCGTAATATTCCGTTCCGTGGTTGCTGTAAAATGTCAGATGAATAGTGTATGTCATGTGGAAAGTTATACAATTGTAGCATAAAAAAAAAAAAGAACAATGGAGTAATGACAGAGTTCACGACGCATATAGATTCTGTCACTCATGCTACTACTTTGACTTATATTTAGTCACTGTCTTCTCAGTAATCAAGCTAATGTTATATATATAGGAAGACGTAGTATTCCATAGATTTCAAGGTATCTCACATACTTATCTTGTCTCTACTGTTTATCTGTCTGTTAATCTTTCTGTCCCTGTTCGCTTCTCTCTCTCTCTCTCTCTCTCTCTCTCTCTCTCTCTCTCTCTCTCTCTCTCTCTCTCTCTTGGATGGTGAATAGTATCTACTTACGTAAAAACTCCCGCGCGTGTCACCCTGAGCGTGTCACCTTTCACCTTCCTGGCGGGCGACACGTGCGGCGAGGTGCAGGTGTACTAATGACGGCGGAAACTATTTTGCGTCACTTTTTGGGGAACAAGGCTTTTCACTTCGCTGGCGTTGCTTTAGGATGTTCATATTTCATAATTTTATAGAAAGAGTTATGTTAATATTTTTACAACCTCCTTTTTTCTGTCTCCTGTTCCGGTTGACGTAAGTTCATTATTCCTACCTGCGTTTTGATCTGCGTGTTGCCGTAACGAGCTCCACGAGAATGCTAGGTGTGATGTTATTGTTTCGTTATTCCGTGACTAGCCATTTGCGTCATGCCAGCCACTTGTTCTTCGTTTGTTTTCATACGCGCACGTTCTGTTCTTTCCTTTTTTTTCGAACCTTTTTTTTTCTAGTGTTCTCATGGTCATTTTGTAACTGTTGGTACTGTTCTCTTCGATTACTGCTATTGACAACGTTGGGAACTTTCTTGATCTCTTTTATATATATATATATATATATATATATATATATATATATATATATATATATATATATATATATATATATATATATATATACGTATATATATATATATATATATATATATATATATATATATATATATATATATATATATATATATATATATATATATATATATATATATATATATATATATATATTATTATTATTATTATTTACATTAATTTCTTTTCTAGTTCTCTAGTATATTGTGTTCTTTCTCTTCCCCTTTCTAGCCTCTCTTTCTCTCACTCCTCCACGTGTTCTTCTATAAACAACATGTGAATTTGTCTGCCCCTAATATATTAAAATTTTGTTTCTCTAGTATCTTGCATTCTTCCTTTTCTTTTTTCTTAGTCTCCCTCCTCCTTCTCCTCCTCCTCTTTCTTCTCTTTCCAGCAATTCCACGTCAAATGGGATGATCCTCTTCAAACAGGAGTACAAAACTGATCTGGCACCAACAAGCAATAGAGTAGCATCCCCACGTGCGCCGGACACTTCACCGCCACCCAGCTGTCCCGGCCCGGCAACACACCCACAACAGCCTTCCCTGCGACAGCCTCCAAATTGCCCCGGGAAGCAAAGGAGGAAACGTCCAGAGAGTGTATTTGATTTTACGGTAGGTTCATAAAATCGGATTAAACAGTAACATGGATGTCTCTTTCACCTCCCGCTGTTGTCTTGCCTCTTCTGCTTCTATCTTTATCTTCTTCGTCTGCTTCTTTCTCTTCGTCGTTGTCGTCCTCCTCCTCCTCCTCCTCTTCTCCGTCTTTTCTTTGTTTCCTTCAACTCCTGCTGCTGCTGTTTCTCTCTCTCTCTCTCTCTCTCTCTCTCTCTCTCTCTCTCTCTCTCTCTCTCTCTCTCTCTCTCTCTCTCTCTCTCTCTCTCATTTTTTTTATGTTCCTCCTACTTCTCCTCCTCCTCCTCCTCCTCCTCCTTCTCCTCCTCCTTCCTCCTCCTTCTCCTCCTCCTCTTCTTCTTTTCTTCTTCTTTTTCCTTCTCTAACACCGTCAACGTTTCTTCTTCCTCTCATATTTTTCTCTCCTCCTCCTTCTCCTCCTCCTCCTTCTTCGGTTTTCATTTTTCTTACGACCAGTGTTGTCATATCGCTTCCCACCCTCAAAATGCCTTTAATTTCCACCTTTCTCCTCCACGCCTCCTTCCTCCCTCCCTTCTTCCCTCCTCCAGTGTCTCTCCTTCTCCACTCCAAGCCACACTGCTGCTTCTCCTCCCATCTTCCCCCAATTTATCTTAAGAAGCCCTCAAGTAAAACATCTCTTATTATTATTATTGAGCTTGCATTTATATTTTATACCTCTCCTCTATAAGTCTTAATTTATTTGAGTGAATGGTACAGTTTTCAAAGGTTTCTTTCTGATGTGGTAAACTGTTGAACTTGTGCATATTTATATTTCATGCCTCTCTAAGTCTTTATTCATGTGAGTGAATGATTAGGTTACTGACTTTTTATTTATTTACTTATATATTTTTTTTTTTTTCGCAGGGATCCTTCATAATAAATTTTCTCAACTGTAGTAAATGATCGAACTTGCATTTACATTTCATACATCTCACAGTCTTAACATAAGTGAGTGAATGATTAAGTTACACAACGGACTCCCTTTTTCCTACCTAGAGTCGTTCACAATTACTGGTCTGCCTCTTACACTTTTCTCACCGGTAACAATTCCACCTCCCGCGTCTCTAGTCTGGCTGTGATTGATCATGACGCTAAACTCCCGCATGGCCACCAGCGCTCGGAAGACAACGTCCCTTGAAGGTAACTGCTCCGGCATAAATTAATGGCTAAGCACGCACATATACATAATTTGTCATTTCATTCAGCTGCGCAAGTCTAGGTCCTCAGATATCCTGTAAATCTTGCCTGCAGACATTTCTCATCCCTCTGCTGCGTGTGGGAAAGGAGAGAGGATCTGAGGAAGGCAGGAAGATAGGAAGGAAAGGAATGGTGCACGAGAAGGAAAGGTGGCAGAAAGAAATGGAGGAAAATGAGAAGGAAAGAACATATGATTGAACTGGAGGGAGAGAAATGGTGCCTGGGAAGAAAAAAAAAAAAGGTATTGAGAAGAAAAGGGAGAAGAATAGTAAGAAGGGACATATAGTGCGATTAAAGGATAAATCTAGTAGGGATAGAAGGAATCAATGAATGAAAAAAAAGTACGAAGGAAGAGTAAAATGAAGAGACATGAATTAAAGAGAAGGAAAGTAAAAATGAAAGAGATGGTTACAGAAAGGATGAGGGGAAGGGAAGAAGAAAAAAGAAGTAGGATTGGAAGAAAGGAAATAAAGCGTTAATGAAAGAAGAAAGACTAATATATATATATATATATATATATATATATATATATATATATATATATATATATATATATATATATATATATATATATATATATATATATATATATATATATATATATATATATACACACAAAAAGATGAAAGGAAAATAAAGAATGAAGAAAAAGAAGGAAGAGAAAAAAAAAGAAGAGTAAAGAAAAGGTACGACAGTGAATACCTGCATGAATGTAGGAAGGAAGAAAGGTGTGAAACAAAGAAAGGAACTAAAAAAAAAAACAAGGTAAAGGAAGGGGGAATATTTATATCTTCAATCCTTACCTTCCTCTTTCCACCTCCACCTCCATCACCTCCTCCTGCTCTCTCTTCACACCTCTTAAGCACTCAGTTGATTCTCACGTTTACCTTTCATCCCTTTGTTCTCGCCAGGCTTCCTCCTTGCACCTGCTTCACTCCCCATGCCAAAGCTCCAGCCCCTTACCCACGCCTCGCTCCTTGCCAGCTCTCGTACAAACACGAGTATCAGTTTACGTATAGTCTCTCAGAGTGTAAATTTGACATGTTTTCACGATATCAAGGGAAGGAAAATCGGTCTTTTCTGTTATGGGAAAAAGAGGGTATAAGGATTTTCTATTCTAAATCGTATTTAAATTTTTTTTTTTTTTTTTTATTTAATGCGTGGCATTCTTTCCCTTCCATTCTCCCAGTTCACCAGTTCGTCGCAGCCTTCACGGTCGCAGCGCAGGGTAGAGGAACAGTTTCGTTTGTAGTATTACGTGTGTGTGTGTGTGTGTGTGTGTGTGTGTGTGTGTGTGTGTGTGTGTGTGTGTGTGTGTGTGTGTGTGTGTGTGTGTCCACCATCCAATGCACCTGATCATGTTTGTCCGCGGCAGAATGTGTCTGTGTGTGTGGCCTGCGTCAGTCTGTTTGTGATTGTAATTGGGACACTGAAGGTACAACGATGTTTAACATGTAAACTTTGCCTTCGTCCAATACTACAATCCAAAAGTGGTGGGTTCGTTCAATTTTCGAGGGAGTGGTTTACGCTACACCACTGGCACATAAAGGGGAGGGTTCCGAGCACGCGGCGCTTAATGACAGCAGTACGACAAACTCAAATAGGGAAATGTAAAAGGAGGTCATTGCTCATCTTTCCTTTCTGTTTTGTGTGGGGGAACGAAAATTGCCTGTCCTCGTCTGGCCTTGGTAATGTGATGTGTGCTTATACTGCTTACGTTACAGCGACATTTTACGGTATTGCTGCTTTATTTATGATGTGCTGTTTGAAAACGTTGCTTCTATTCAGTTCATTCTTCCCCTCGTTGTTGTTCTTGTTACTTTCTTAATCTTGTTATTCTTTTCTTGTTCTTGTTCTTCTTCTCCTACTACTGCTGTTGATTTTTTTGTGCGTTCAACATATTTTTTTTAATCCATTTTCCATTTACTATCCATACACGTCTCAGACACCGTTTTCTTGAATATTCAGCTGCTTTGTTCTTGTAGGGGCTCTTCATCACATGCAGAACAGGGATATTCACTTATATTTAGAAGGACAGCACTAGTACACATAAGAACCTTGGCCTTTCCTTACGTCTGAATCATGCATACCTGTCCACTGGCTCGTACTTGATGTTGAGTGGCGACTTTTAGCATATCACTCACTCCGATAACCAGCGCCTCCACATGCATGTCAAATTAGACGCAGAATAAGAGGAAACTTCACTCTTCATTCTGAAACAAAAAAGTTGAACCAAAAGAAAGAGAGAACAGATAATAAAAAGACTCCGTTTGTCTCGTTCAGGCTGCTTTCCCCATCATGTCTGCATTCTCTTCATCTTTGCAGGGCTTTTTTTTTTTTTTCTTATTTTGTCGCGCGTCGTCTTAACTTTCTAACTACTTAACTTCGTAACGGCGTGTGTTGCTTTTCTTTCCTCCCACGACCCACTCATTCAGCAGCACCGGCTCGGGACGCCGCCATGCCGGACAGTGAGGCGGCAAACACGGGGCTTCATTTTCATAGCGTGTTAGCAGCATAACTACTTGGAGAAAAAGTGACGCTTGGTGAAAAAAAAAAAATCCATGAAGTATTTTAATAGAGTCTGTAGTGAAAAAAGGAACAGCGACGCATCATACAACCAAACTGATATTAGAGTACACAAATGCTTTTCCTGCCTGTGCTTCTCTCATCTCCCTCTCCCCTCCAAGAGAAAACATGAAAAAAAATAAATAAATAAATAAGATGCCACTCACAATACAGCGAATGACCATCGTACCTTCCTTTCCCCTACTGGAGATAAAAAGAGAAAAAGACACCCCCCCCCATAATATTATATAAAGGAAAGGAATAAACTTCACCAGAGAAAATTAAGACATATCTATACCTAAAACGTACCTAGCAAAATGTGTGCAAGGATGAATTTTTATTTTTTTTTTTTTACCTTTTTCATCATCTTTTTTAATCCAATTCCACTAACTTTTAAACACAGTTCTAGGGAACACAAAGTTTACACAAGTTTGCTGACCTTGATGACGACCAGACGTGACCAGCCGCACCTGTTTCCTCCTGTTCTGTTCTAATTAAAGGTGTGGCGAGAACGTACAGGTTATTTGAGTTCACTCCTACATTGCAAAGAACGAGGTGAAAGGTAACAAGATAACCTAACCGTGCATTTTTTGTTTTTTTTTTCATTTACGTAAACAATAACGAAATTTATTGTTTTCTTTGATTACCAACTGGCAGAGGAGGAGGAGGAGGAGGAGGGAGCAAGATCGGAAGGAAGAAGACAATACCAGAGAGAGAGAGAGAGAGAGAGAGAGAGAGAGAGAGAGAGAGAGAGAGAGAGAGAGTCGGAGCATGCTACTGTGTTTAATTAAGAACCGATATATGTGGCCGTTTAAGAGAGTTGGCAGGAGGACTGAGGGAATAAAGCGAGAAGACTTGTGGGTAAAGAAGAAGGCGGGTTGAGGAAAGTGGGTCATGGGAACACAGGGAAAGTTGCTTATTAAAGGGAACTATTGAAGGAGAGGCAAAAAATGTCGTGTCGTCTTAATAAATGGGGAGAGGGAAGGAGGCTGGGAGAGGAAGAGAAAGAAAGAGTGGGGGAGAGAGGAGGTAGGAAATGAGAGAGGAAGAGAGACGATAATAAACAAATCAAAAGAAAAATGAACGCGTGGGATGAACATGAGAGAATAAATAGAGAAAATGAGAGAATAAAATAAAAAAAGGGGTGAAAATATGAGATGAGATAAAAAAAAAAAGGTGTAAAGAAAGAAATATATAAAATAATTTAAATAAAAAAAAGATGAATAAAAAAAAACTTAAATTAGCAAACTTAAAAGGAAAAAATGGACAAAAAAAAAAAGACAAGGTAAAACACACACACACACACACACACACACACACACACACACACACACAACTATAACGCACTTACACACCATAAAAGACCCAGTTGTTCATTTTCCCACACTTTTTTATTCACTCCATTCAACTTCCATTTATATTTTTTCACCATATGGCTTCGGTTTGTTCTGTTAACGCGCCGAACCCCGAAGCGAGAGCAGCGAACACAAGCAAAGGGGAATAAAGTAAATCAACGCGGAACAATCGCTTACAATTTCACGCATAACATAATTAAGGAGAGGGGGCGAAACAACGAGCGGCGGAGCGAGCGTGGGAACAGAAAAGTGGTGATGGGAGGGAAGGGGAACCGCGCGCGGAAGAAAAATAAATAAACGAATAAATGTACGAGCATGCCGCTGGTACGGAAAGATTTGAAATGATGATGGTTAGAAAAAAAAAAAAAAAAAACAGGAAATGTATGAAAGAAAATATATGTCGCGTGGTTATTTAGTTAAGGAAATGAAACAAGAGGAATATTGTTAGTAGTAATATGAAGAGAATTTTGATGATGATGATCCTACTTTTTACCACCACTACCACCACCACCACCACCACCACCTCTCGCTGCAGTCATAAAGGCCTCACACAGTTACCCGCTCATCACGCACTCAGTTATACGTGAGTCATAAACATAATGGGCAAGACGCCTGCTATGGACTCCCCCACTGCCATTACCAGAGAAGGAAAGGAAAACGAATAACTCCGTGAAAAGAAGTATCGGAAAAGAGCGCAAGAAGACGTGGAATATAACTCGTTATTGCCGCCGGAAAAAAAAAAAAGAGCAAGAAAGTTTCTAATTTGATCAACAAAGTTGTTGAGTACCTGCACCGCATCACTTTTCTCTCGCTTTCTTTTCTACACTACCAGCGTGACGCCCTCCACGCTCCTGCCACCCACGCCAACCACTTCACACACATTAGAAAAACTGACCCAACAACACAACTCCACTCGTCTGCAGAGAGAGAGAGAGAGAGAGAGAGAGAGAGAGAGAGAGCCCCTGCCACCACCACCAACCACCACCTTTCATCACCAGTTGTTACCTTCAAGCTGCCATCGCATACGTATTGCCTTCATTCCCTATTACGTTACAGATATGACACCTGAATACTACTGATGCCGCCGCCGCCGCCGCCGCCGCCACCACCACCTCACCAGTCCATAAAACCAATATTTCCCTTTTTTATGTATTTTATCTACGTAATGAGACAGCGGAGGGAAGCATCACGTAGACAGAGCGACACAGACTGGCCTCTCCACCAGTCCTCCATCAACAGACTGACTGACTGATTGATTGATTGAAAGACGAACAGACAGACACAGATTGGTCTCTCCACCAGTCCTCCATCAACAGACTGACTGACTGACTGAGTGATTGAAAGACGGATAGACACAGATTGCTCTCTCCACCAGTCCTCCATCAACAGACAGACTGACTGACTGACTGATTGAAAGACGGATAGACACAGATTGCTCTCTCCACCAGTCCTCCATCAACAGACAGACTGACTGACTGAGTGATTGAAAGACGGATAGACACAGATTGCTCTCCACCAGCCCTCCATCAACGGACTGACTGACTGAAAGACGGAGACAGACAGACAGGTGGTGTACTCGTATTTATCTGCTCAGCTTCTCAACTTACTTAACTGCAACCTTAATCATGTAACTTTCATCATCACAGAGTCAGGAAAGTTAAAATATAGCCTCATTTGCTGTCAGTCTCTCTCTCTCTCTCTCTCTCTCTCTCTCTCTCTCTCTCTCTCTCTCTCTCTCTCTCTCTCTCTCTCTCTCTCTCTAACGTCACATCACACAGGTCATCATATAGATGAAATTTTTAAAATATACACACTTCCCAATAGAATTAGTTTTCCATGGCAAGTTTACATAAATAGTCCAATAACAGCATTCAAAACCACAGATTACTACCTTTCATTACTTGTGGAGCTTCAATCTCAAATGAAAACCATTATATATTGACTCAAATAAGGCAACACTCACCTGGGACACGAGGAGCAGGGGAGAGTTGGCAAGAAAGAGCGGGGAGAGGGTGGCGGGCAGGCTAGGAAGGGAGCGGAGGAGGGGAGAGAAGGAAGGCCTGAAGCAGGGAGGTGAAACAAGTGAACGAGTGACTGCAGCTTGCTAGTTACAAGAGTATACACACACACACACACACTCTCTCATCCCTGACAATCGTAGAATCACCACCACCACCACTTCCACTCCGCCCGATAAATACCTTTTTACAACACCACCAACACCACTTACCCCGCTCCAACTATAACCACCACCACTTGCCATCACCATCACTACCACCACCCCAACCTCTCAACCACACCCAACAACCACAACACCGTTACGTCCGCTACCCCCCACCACTATTACTCAACCACCACCATCCCCAAGAACCACAACCACCTTTACCACAAGCCAGTCACGTTCACCATCACTACCAACACCCCCCTACAACCATTCTAACCCCCCACCCCCTCTGCAACTACCACCACCATCACCAGCCAGTCACGCCATCATCCTAATCATCCAAACCACTTCCATCCTCAACAACCACACACACACACACACACACCAAACACCACCACAACCACCACCTCAACCCAGTCACGTCCGCCATAGTCCCCCTTCCACCATCCTACTCTCCTCATTTCTCTTCCACTATCCACTCCTCCCTATCCACCACCAGGCCAGCCATACTCACATCCACCTCTCCCTCCACACCGCAGTCCACCACTACATGCCCGCCAAGGACAGACGCAACACCGCTTCACCGCCGTAACACAACCGGAGACCCGTCACGTCAGCGGGCGCAGGGCGAATGGCTGAGGAGACGGCGAGGAGAGAGTATCACGTGACTTGAATACTTGGTGTTGATTGGTGGAGGCTGTGCTGAGGTAATTGTCACTAAAAACAGAGCCACTCTCGCAATACTACTTGTAATGATACAAAATAATAGAATCACGGTTATATTAGCAGTAGAAGACACTTACCAATACACTGTGAGGCAAGAAGTAAGGACAAATGAAGGATACATGAGCTGTACGAAGAGTAAGGAAGAAAACGGAAAAATAGAACACTCTGATTGGCAGTCGGGAAGCAGGCCACCACCTCAGCTCTCGTATTTATTGAGGCTTATGTAGACTTGAAATAGCGACTTGAGTCTACTGAAATAACGTAATACGTATAGTGCGGGTGTTTTCACCAATGAGAGACAGGCTAATGGGGGAAATGCAACAAGGCATTCTCAGGTATCATAAATGCACTTGTTTTTCATGAAGCATGAAGCAAGGTTATGTGCCTGTGTTCTGAAAAGCTTTGCTCTCTCTCCAGACTATTTTCAAAGGCCACAGAGGTAATTACACGGGTTTTCAAGATTGTTTCTCCGGATGATGCTGTAGAGACCTTATCAGTCTGTCACTAGAACCGTACAAACACCCTGAAAATCTGTGTAATTTCAACTAGAGCCTCAGGAAAGTAGTCGGGGTGCGGGCAGAAATGTTTCAGGATACTGTGTAGAGTCTCTATACACATCTGTTGTGTTTTGCTTTACTCTGCGAGAAATTAACGTGTAAGTTGTGTGATGCGGGAACGGCTCGCCTGGGTGGACCTCCGCCTTCTTTCTTCTTCCTCGGCTCGCTACGTACTTAAGTGGCGACGCGTGGCAGTAAGGGATCAAAGCCATACAGGAAAAAGTTAGCAAATGACTGATTAAATTATTTGTATGTGTCAGTGAAGGAAATGTACAGGCACGAGTAACACAACAATACATCATTATACAATTAACATTTCTCATCATCTTTATTATCTTCATTATGCACATCACTGTCATCATTTTTATCACCCTCCTCATCCTCCTCCTCCTCCTCCTCATCATCATCATCATCATCATTCTCATCTCCATCATCACCACCACCATCATCATTATCATCATCATCACCACCATCACTCTCGTCACCATCTTCACGAGGTCATCGCCATTCTTTCTCGTCCTTCTGGCAGTGATGACCCTTATCAACATTAATACCATCACCATCATTATCATCACCTACGACCATCATCGTCATCATTGTCATCACCATCATTCATTCTTATCATCCTGATTTTTTTTATTGTTCCTAAACCCACCAAAACCACCACCACTACCACCACCACTATCATCATCATCATCATCATCATCATTGTTCGTCATTATCATCCTTAAGTCTTATGTGAAATTTTTACAGCGCAATGTTGATTACGAAAGAAGCAAAGGAAAAAGAGAAGAGAAGGAAGAAGAAGAGAAAAAGGAGGAGGAGGAGGAGATGTTGGGTGATTAGGGCCATAAGAGAGAGAGAGAGAGAGAGAGAGAGAGAGAGAGAGAGAGAGAGAGAGAGAGAGAGAGAGAGAGAGAGAGAGAGAGAGAGAGAGAGATAGCTTCTTTACCTCTCTCCCCTTCCTTCTCCTTCCCTTTATTCCCTCTCCCTTAACTCTTTCCCTTCCTAATTTCTACCCATTTCTAATTACTCCACTCCTCTACCTTCCTACCCATCCCTGCCCTCCCCTTCCAAAACCCTGCCTCCTTTCCCTTAATTCCTCCCCTTTGCTCCCCTCTCATTCCTCCCTTCTTAATCCACCAACTCTTACAACTTACCCTTGACCCCCCTTATCTTTCACTCCCTCCCCCTTAACTTCATCCCTTAACCCTTTCCCTCTTGACCGCCTTCCGCCGCGCCCCGTGACTCACGCCGCACGCACCGCCATGAACTATATTCTGAAACTTTTTTCGTGCCGCACCCTCACTGCACTCAAAAGTCTCTGCATACAATACAGGTTTTATTGACATACAATCAAGATTTTTACATTATTAAAGGATAAATACTCTTGAGAACCCGCTAAGCGTCTCTGTGGTCTCGGGAAACAGTCTTCATGAGAGAGCAGAGCGTTTTCAAGGTTGTTTTTTACGGTTCTAGTAACAGATTTAACAATATTTCTGCATTACTAGCAGGAGAAACACTCTTGAGAACCCGGCTAAGCGTCTCTGTGGCCTTGGTAAACAGTCGTGACGAGAGCCGGAGCGGTTCAGAACACGGGGACTGATATTCTCAAACGTTCCGCCGTCTCATCTCCACAATTTGCAGTCTGCTTTACTGGAAGTTTTTGAGCCTTCCTTCATTCACGATGCTAGTGGTAAAGGAAGGTGACCAAGGGATACCATAGATCGTACTTGTATGCTCTCTGTTACCTTTCTCGGTCCGTGGAATTTTGACAGGCTGTAGTGGAAGTTGTTGCGGTTTTCAAGGGTGTTTTCATAGTTCCAGTGATAGTTTAACAGGCTGTGATGGAAGCTGTTGGGGTTTTCAAGGGTGTTTTCATGAGTCGAGTGATAGTTTAACAGGCTGTGGTGGAAGTTGTTGGGGTTTTCAAGAGTGTTTTCATGACTCGAGTGATAGTTTAACAGGCTGTGGTGGAAGTTGTTGGGGTTTTCAAGGGTGTTTTCATGATGCGAGTGATAGTTAACAGGCTGTGGTGGAAGTTGAATTAGCAGATGACACAAAGTTAGGTGGTAAGGTGACGTGCGATGAAGACTGCAATGAACTTGAGGAGGAGCTTAACAGACTGACGGAGTGGAGTGGTGAGTAGCAGATGTCTGCCTCTCTACTTGCAAAAATTAGGTTTGGCAATGGAGAGAAGAATCCAAACTTTAAGTACCACACACACGCTCTCTCTCTCTCTCTCTCTCTCTCTCTCTCTCTCTCTCTCTCTCTCTCTCTCTCTCTCTCTCTCTCTCTATCCTTGCCTGAGTGCCACGTCTCCCATTGGTCGGCGCCGCGGAACTGAGCCATCTCTAACGCTCCGCTCTCTCCCTGTACTCTGTTCACGATCGCCTGAGGCACAAGCCCCTCCCTCACGGCGGAGCGTGGCGGGCCCTGGATTCTGTCCCCACTGGGTGGCGGTGTCCCGAGGTGTGGCGGAGGGTTTGACATTGTTTAGGTGACGTGATAAACACTGCCGGACACCTCACTCTCCTACACACACTTTCAAGTTATATTATATTTATATTGCAATTACAGCAAAAGAACAAACAAGTAAATAAATAAATAAATAAAATAAAATAATAAAATAAAAACATGCAGTCGTGTTGACAGGAACTGGAGATTTTTTAATATACACAAATTTTAAACATTTAACTTCAAAACTGATGAAAGGCAAGAGGAGCCTGCTCTCAATAAACAGCATCATAAGCAAAGCAGGACGGTCTGCCCGTCATCTTTCATTCTAACACTGTACTTC
Organism: Scylla paramamosain; assembly: GCF_035594125.1. NCBI lineage: Eukaryota > Metazoa > Arthropoda > Malacostraca > Decapoda > Portunidae > Scylla > Scylla paramamosain. Next base: position 156,395 of record NW_026973753.1, read on the forward strand.
CTTCACACAAACTTTCCCTCCCTCTCCTCCCCTCCCCTCCCTTCCATCCCACCCAACTAACACTCTCTTCCTTCACCCAAACTGTCTCTCCCCTCCCCCGCTACGTTATCTTATGTTACTCTCCTACACACTGGTCTGCCCTTCACGTGTTACTGCTAATCCCTCCACTCCCTCACCCAGGCCGAATGCTTCCTTCCCCCAACCCCTCTCTCTCTCTCTCTCTCTCTCTCTCTCTCTCTCTCTCTCTCTCTCTCTCCCTTTCTCATATATATATATATATATATATATATATATATATATATATATATATATATATATATATATATATATATATATATATATATATATATAAGAATTAGTGAGTAAAAAGCGTGTGAGCAATGCAAGGCGTGGTTGAGGTGGCATGAGCGACGCAGCCTGTTGGGCCAAGGCAAGCCACAGGCCTGGCCGGCTGAGGGTTATGGTCCCACTGGGAATTAACGCTGGCTCTGCCGCTCTCTTTACCACGTTTCAGGTGAGGGGTTGCATGTTTACAGTCCAGGTGTCCCTAAGCATCTCGAGATGACTCATATCATTCTCTCGGCCGCCCACAATTTACAAGTGTATATACTCGTCACTCCGTGTCTTCTTGTCATCAAGTGCTAACGATGTGATGATAAAAAAAAAAAAAATTGACGATCTATTTCTTACTTTTTAAAGAGCATAATAACAGCTATAAAAAAATAAAAAAAAAGTATGTCTACAGATGACAGTTCGTGTACAAGACATGCAAACCTACGTCCACTCATCCAGAAATGTATCTAATCTTGTTAAGTTTCCTATTAAATAGTCACTACCACTGGATTACTGTTTCTCTCTAGTCACACACGCATATTCATGCGCATATTCACGGGCAGCAAACACGCAAGGTACACTCAAATACTCCGGAGCAAAGCTGCCTCATCTTGTTTCATTGATCAGCCCACTCTTGCACACTTTCAAACTAAAGCCACTTTTCATTTACCATCGACGATTTTATATTCGAATCAAAATTTAAATGACGTTTGAGAACTTTCGGCCAAAATTCGTTGAGGGCCGTGACGGCCTTGGGCGCCGCACGGGGGGAGAAGGTGGCTGTCGGGTCCGGCCTGGGGCCCAAGGTAGAGAACTGGCAGCAGGTCCTTCTTTTCCTTTGCGGCCTCAAGCTTCAATAGTAGTCGTCCACTTGCAGCGCCTTACACTAGGCAAGGGGTCGCCATAAGCAAGAGATCAATGTCTGCCACTCACCAGATGTTGCCCGGAGGGGGGAGTCCTTATGGGGAGTAAGGGCTCTTTCCATAGAGTCTGGTGGAGGATGTGTACGGGTCCCTTGATTACGATGACGCCGGGCTGACCAACTCGCCATGAACGAGGGCACGCCGTGCACCATGCACCAGACACTGGCAGTACGAGGGGTCCTTTAGGGGAGAAAAGGGCTCACTTCATGACAGTGGTTGGGGAGTGGTGTGTGGTGGGTCATTGCTCATGGCGACCCGTGTGAGGCGCGGCAAGGTTGCATCGTCACTGCCCTCACACCCAGGGACTGGGGTGGACCCTTGGGGAGGAAGGGTTCGTCCTGGTACCTATGTAGGTTGGTAGCCAATGTCGTATAGCTATCGCCGCGCCCGCATCGTTATCGTGGAAACTCGCATCGTTATCGTGGAAACTCGCATCGTTATCGTGGAAACTCGCATCGTTATCGTGGAAACTCGCATCGTTATCGTGGAATCGCATCGTTATCGTGGAAACTCGCATCGTTATCGTGGAAACTCGCATCGTTATCGTGGAATCGCATCGTTATCGTGGAATCGTATCGTTATTGTGGAATCGCATCGTTATCGTGGAATCGTATCGTTATCGTGGAATCGCATCGTTATCGTGGAATCGTATCGTTATCGTGGAATCGCATCGTTATCGTGGAAACTCGCATCGTTATCGTGGAATCGTGGAATCGCATCGTTATCGTGGAATCGCATCGTTATCGTGGAAACTCGCATCGTTATCGTGGAATCGTGGAATCGCATCGTTATCGTGGAATCGTGGAATCGCATCGTTATCATGGAATCGTGGAATCGCATCGTTATCGTGGAATCGTGGAATCGCATCGTTATCGTGGAATCGTGGAATCGCATCGTTATCGTGGAATCGTGGAATCGCATCGTTATCGTGGAATCATGGAATCGCATCATTATCGTGGAATCATAGAATCGCATCGTTATCGTGGAATCGTGGAATCGCATCGTTATCGTGGAATCGTGGAATCGCATCGTTATCGTGGAATCATGGAATCGCATCATTATCGTGGAATCATAGAATCGCATCGTTATCGTGGAATCGTGGAATCGCATCGTTATCGTGGAATCGTGGAATCGCATCGTTATCGTGGAATCGTGGAATCGCATCGTTATCGTGGAATCATAGAATCGCATCGTTATCGTGGAATCGTGGAATCGCATCGTTATCGTGGAATCGTGGAATCGCATCGTTATCGTGGAATCATGGAATCGCATCATTATCGTGGAATCATAGAATCGCATCGTTATCGTGGAATCGTGGAATCGCATCGTTATCGTGGAATCGTGGAATCGCATCGTTATCGTGGAATCGTGGAATCGCATCGTTATCGTGGAATCATAGAATCGCATCGTTATCGTGGAATCGTGGAATCGCATCGTTATCGTGGAATCGTGGAATCGCATCGTTATCGTGGAATCATGGAATCGCATCATTATCGTGGAATCATAGAATCGCATCGTTATCGTGGAATCGTGGAATCGCATCGTTATCGTGGAATCGTGGAATCGCATCGTTATCGTGGAATCGCATCGTTATCATGGAATCGTGGAATCGCATCGTTATCGTGGAATCGTGGAATCGCATCGTTATCGTGGAATCGTGGAATCGCATCGTTATCATGGAATCGTGGAATCGCATCGTTACCGTGGAAAGTCGTATCATTATCGTGGAATCGCATCGTTATCGTGGAATCGCATCGTTATCTTCGTCACGCGCATCGTAATCATCGTTATTTATTTATTTATTTGTTTATTTATTTAAAGCATCAAATTCGTGATCATTATTTGGGCTTGTATAATACACTGATTATTTCTGGTGGCGTGCCGTGAGAAGAACTCTGACGGTCAACTTCTTGCTTTTCTACCTCATCTTCCTTCCATTCACATTTATTTATTTTTTATAATAAATGTATAAAATATTCAATAAATGTATATATATATATATATATATAAATGGTAATTACTTTTAAATAGATATAAGTAAATGTAAAATGTTTTATCTAAGCCGTAATAAATTAATAAAACAGGTGGATCGCATACCAAAACAGAATTTGACTCTTGTAGATCACGTTGGCTGTGTAGATCGCGTGCCAAAGTAGCGCCCCTAAACCTGAGCTGACCTAACGTAGCCTGAGCCAACGCATGTGCAACAGTGATTTGCAAGAGTCATTGTTTAAAGCGTTTATGTCAAGTGTTGCCTTCCACAATTACTTTCCTTTTCTTTTCTATTCTTCACTTTCGGCAGCAACTATATAATGATCGGAGTGAACGGCTGGCACTGTCAAGACTTAACACCAATCTGGAATACCACGCTGTACCATCTCTCTCTCTCTCTCTCTCTCTCTCTCTCTAACAGTATGCCACGCTTCACGACCCAGTCACCTTATTCCTTTTATCGTCAAATTTGTTTTTTTCTACATGCCTAACTTTTAAACTACCGTCACTTTGCTTCTCGGGATTCAGTGCGAGGCTAAGATGGCATTTGGCAGCGTTTTGTGGAAGTTCCTGAGGTGCCAAGGGTGTTATCATAATAGTATCAGCGGTAGTCTGACAAGGACACTGCACCATCCGGCTTTGACGCACAAACAGTACTCGTGAAATCTAATCACCTCTGACTTATACACACACACACACACACACACACACACACACACACTCTCTCACACACACACACACACAACCACATTCATTCTCTCTCTCTCTCTCTCTCTCTCTCTCTCTCTCTCTCTCTCTCTCTCTCTCTCTCTCTCTCTCTCTCTCTTATTTGCTATTATTCTCTTTCTCCTTAACTTGCTACTGTTATTATTATAAGGAAGAAAAGGAAAACAAAAGAATAAAGAAAAAGAAGACAACAACAGCAGCAACAACAACAACAACAGCCAAGAGCCAAACAACAAAAAACAAACAAAAACAAAGGAGGAAATATGCAAAAAAAAAAAAAAGAAGTGGATAAAAATATAATGCACTTCTCGTTACTCCATCCTCCTCCTCCTCCTCCTCCTCCTCACCAGCCACGCCGCCTCTCTGGTGCAGAGGCTCCCAAACCGGCGATACATCAACGTCTGTGGGTAACTCAACATTTATTTTTCTAGTGCAATGAGGGGTGACACAACACCACCGCCACCACCACACACACACACACACACACAATGATGAGTTTCCTGTGCGTTACCTCTGGCTACACTCGCTCCCTCCAACACTCCGCTGTGTAACCCTTCCCTCTCCCTCTCTCTGCTTCCTTCCCCCAGTACTCTCCCTCTCTACTCCCCAAACACTCTCTCCAATCATTCTCCCTCCATGTAACTCTTCTTCCCACTTCCCATTCACGCCTTTCCGTTATCCGCATCTCCACTCCCCATCACTTCGCCCCTCACCCCAGCCCTCTTCCATATCCTCTCTCCCATTCACACCTGTTTCTTATCAACCTCTCTTCACATTTTTCAGACTGTAATTACTCTCCTTCTCTCTGCCATCCTCCTCCCCCACACACTCACGCACCCACTTTTTCTCCCCTTCTTGTATTCTCCCCCTCCATCCACACAGACACATACGTACACACTCACATCTCTTCCGGCCCCACACTCTCTTCCCTCCTATACCCCCTCCATAGCTTTCCTGTCCCTCCACCCACTCACTCACCCATCCACACACACACACACACACACACACACACACACACACACAGTTCCTCCTCAGGAAATCTCTCTCTCTCTCTCTCTCTCTCTCTCTCTCTCTCTCTCTCTCTCTCTCTCTCTCTCTCTCTCTCTCTCTCTCTCTCTCTCTCTCTCTCTCCCACTTCCCATTTTCCACTTCCCATCTGGATTTATTTACACCGTTCAGTGGTCTCCTATCCTCCTCCTCCTCCTCCTCCTCCTCCTTGTAGTGTAAGGGTTCGGCCTCGCCCGCTGCTCTGCTGGATACCATTACGCAGCTCTTGACACGAAAGCATTACCTGTGCGTACCATCTTTCGGCTCCCCGCGGCTCAGGTACGCTACAATACACTTAATGTCTGTGATTCCAGGCCGGGCTGTGTGTTGGCTCCGTCAGCGGCGGGGAGCGTGGTTTGTGCTGCTGGCGCTTTGTTGTACCGTGGCGAACAAATGCTGTTTTCATATTTCCCTCCCCCATGTGTGCTGCATCACATGGGGTGTGTTGCCGCCTCCCCGTGTTCCGTTGCTGCCGCTGAACAAATAGCCGAATTTTACTAGACGCCTCGGGGTGAGTGAGGGATGGCGGGATGGAGTGTTGCGTTAACCCGCACGTACTATTCCCGCCACGAGTCACCGCCATGCCATATCCTCCAACACTCACTGCATCACTCCCTCACGGGCGCGACAGTGATTTTCCTTCCAAGACTGCACTGTAAAAAAAAATATGAGGTAAGAAAAGGGTAGATCTGTGTGAGCTAAAGGCAAACTTGGTCAAATGAGTGAATTACGAGCATAATTCATCCTTCCGCCGAAGCCAACCTTTTTCTTAAGGATAAATATTTTCGTAATTTACCCTCTGCAAATTACCTTTTCGTTACGCTAACAGTTTTCTGTGCATCACGTTTTCGGGATTTTTTTGTTCTCTATTCAACCTGCTATGCATTATAAAGGTAGCATAAGAATTGATTTTGGTGTGTGAATTCATGTGGTTATGGAAAGAAATCGTAGGTCGGCTCTTCAATAAGAGGGTATGAGGTGGTGATGTGTGGCACGTTTTCTTTGGATGCTGCTGGATAAATGCCAAGTCCCGCTCCTAGGTGTAAATGTTTTGCTGTTATTTGTGTGTGTTAAAGAGTTATGCACGTGGTTGTGGTGTGTCAGAGGTTGTGGAATACAATTGCTAGCTACTGTGAGATGTTTGAAGTGTTACTGATGTCCAGTGTAGTGACACTCAGTGATATTTCGTTTTGTGTCCAGAAGTAATTAATTTACTATTATTTGTGTGTGTTAAGGAGACTTGCATGTAATTATGGCACATCTGAGGTTCTGAAACCAATTTACTATCCACTGTAATATGTTTTAGATGTTGCTGGTGTGTAGTGCAGTGGCTTTGAGTCACATTTCGGCTGTGTCCGGGTTTTCACGTCTTGGATAAGCAAGAACAAGATCAGAATCAACAAGAGAGAAGGCGCAAAAAAGGTGCCAGCTACTGACAACGAGGAGAAATATACGATTTTCGATATTTCCACGGAAATGTATCACCTGCACTACTTGTCTGTGTAGGAGAGTGCAGTAAACATTGGGCTGTGCCAAGGGTCACGAAGGCTTAAGGTCAAGGTAAGGGAAGGTATCAGGATTGCATGAGCAAGGCCAAACATGGTCGAAGGATACACACGTGTCTTGCCTTCGAACTTTGAAGAAAATATTCTTAATTTTTGTAATCCGGAGTGACCAATAGATATTACGAATTGAAAGCAAGGTTGTTGGGTTTGTTTTCACGAATATTTTATAATTTTTTGCAACAGTTGCATGGAAGGTCCAAGCCCTCATCACCTTGAAGTTTTGAAAGGATTATTTTCTGTTGCCAGAATAGTTACACTGTATCTCTTGGTGATATAAATTTTCTTTAGTGAGCAAGTCACCCAAGCTTATTAATGGTGAATTAAGTGCAGGTCAGTGGAGAACAGGAAGTGGCAGATGAGCAACCTGCAGACAGAAGGCTGCCCCAGTATTGTGCCAAGAACGGCATGTCACATGATAGATACCAGCCTGCACTCACACCTATAAAACAAAACCACGTGCATATGAGTAGGGATGTAATCAGAGAGGGGTTCACAGCCACCCCACCCCACACCAGCATGGGACCTCCACTCAGCAGCACAGAACATGATGACTGTAATCCTCCCTTCTTTCTCTGTTTCACACACTTCCACCCAATTCAAGTAAACCTACAATTACTTCAAGGAAAAGTCAACAAGTCACTCATTTTTCAGTGTAGATTGTAAAGCTGTTTACTGATATTAAAAGTCTTTTTATCATATAAGAAATCCTAAAGTCTCATGTCTCCCTTCAGTTTGGTGTGCAGGAAAGGGTATTCCACTATACTGAATGCCCTGCTGAAAGATTATCCATACCTTGGAGATTCCGTAAGTAATTTTATATCTGTTGACTAGAATATCTAGTGAATATCTGTATTTTTTATAGATAACACATTAAACACTATATTGATTTTAATTGTTGATTCTCAAAATCTTGTAAATTTCATCGGTGCTAGAGGCAGTCACTGAGGAACAAGATGAAGCTTTTAAGGCTGCCATTAACATCAAGCTGTATTCTGGAGCAAAAAAAAAAAAAAAAAAAAAGTTGTCAAGACAGAAATCGAGGTGAGAAACGAGCCATTCAGGAAGAGAGTGTCAGGGACAATGATGGTTTGGTGAAGCGTCAGAAACCTGAGATATGTGTTCATGTGATATCTGCTTGGTGTACGTGTGGCTGGTTACATCCCTCGGCGTGTGTTCCTAGCCACTGATTGATTGTTGCATAGTTGTTAGTGAGCTGGTCTCATGTTCTATAGTCCCAGTATGATTTTTTCCAAGGCAGTTGCCTGGGAAGAGAGGTAGTCCTATTTATCTATGCAAGTAGAGCTATATAGGCTCATTCGTTGCTTGGGGATATAATTTAATAATTCCTGGCTTGTGTATTTCAGGATTTGTCTCAAGATAATGATGAAGATGTCATCCATCTTCATTTGAATGTAGTGCAGCAGGAGATGAGGACAGCTACTCCTGACTTCCAGCAGTGCCAGCGGAAGATGGAGAGAACATTGTCATACAGGCAGCGAAGGAGGTATAATCCTGAGCTTTCTGTGGCGAAAGTTTTTGAGGACTTTCCAACACTACGGTACAGGAACTTTGTGAGGACTTTTCTCGTTTTGTTTTCTTTTTCACACATTGTTTATATCTAGTCTGTTGTGAAGCTGACCACTGATACATTTTCAATAAAGTAGGAACCATTACGTCATGTATGCAAATAGTAAATTTTATGAATATAATAATGCACATAATTTTCAATGAGATGAGTTACACGAACTCATAAGAAAATGTTGTGTTTAATATTTTCAGCTTGAAATTGAGCCCAAAATGACAAATGCGGGCACCCCAGGTGTGATGTGAGATAAAGTACACGTAATGAAATTCTCCAAGCAAAGGTGTAAAAGTTATCATAAGTTTTACAGCCAATACCTGGACAATCTATCCAGCACTCTGAAAGAAGAAAGGAAAGGTACAGCCTGGAAAAGCAACAGAAGCATGTGTATCTAATTCACCTCATGTACTGTGTGTATAAATGGTAAAGTAAGTCTGATGTCTTCAGTAATTGTGTAAGGTGGGGTAAAGAATGTCAAAATATTATTTCCAGGTCGTAAATGGTGATTATGGGACAGACTGAGGGAGGGCTCAAAAGTTGTATTATGAGTGTTGATGGTTAGGCTGACAGGTAGATTATATGACTGATCCCAGATTTCTACTTTCACTATATGATCAAGTCTGCAACCCCCACCCTGGTGACAGCAGGGAGCCGCTTCAACGAAATGACCACCAACTTCACTGGTGGAGGTGAGGCCTTTTTTCATTATTTTGGCTATTTGCAGTTGACTGTCCAGAAGAAGAAGAAAAAAAAAAAAAGATTCGAAAAAAAAATTAAAGGGAAACCAAAAGTCCCAGCAATTGGGTTCACAAGATGGAAAATCAGCATATAATTTTACTCCATAGAAAGGGTAAATTGAGTCAGCACAATTTTCCCCCATAGGAAGGATAAATTAGATGCACAAGGTGTAAATCAACATATAATTTTACCACAAGACCTAAATTGGCATTTCAGTTTACCCTTCGTAAGAGGTAAAACAAGTACTAAATTTACCTTTTTTTGATAAAGGATAAATTAGTCTCAGTTTAGCCTTTTATGCTGTAGGATAAACTATGTGTGATTTACCTTTTAAAGGGCAAACTATTTGAGACACTTGATTTACCTTTTTCTTACCCCCAATTACCCATTTTTTCTAAGCGTGTGCGCCGCTGAACACAAGAAACCACGGGACAGACACACAAGGCGTAGGGGAAAGTGAAAGTTGATGAGAACATAACATAAGAACATAAGAAATAAGGGAAGCTGCAAGAAGCGACCAGGCTTACACGTGGCAGTCCCTGTATGAAACACTCCTACCTATTTCCATCTGTTATCCCCATCCATAAACTTGTCTAATCTTCTCTTAAAGCTCTCTAGTGTCCTAATCTTCTCTTAAAGCTCTCTAGTGTCTTAGCACTAACTACATGATTACTGAGTCCGTTCCACTCATCTACCACTCTATTTGAGAACCAATTTTTTCCTATCTCCTTCCTAAACCTAAATTTTTCAAGCTTGAACCCGTTATTTCTTGTTCTACCCTGGTTGCTGATCCTAAGAATTTTGCTTACATCTCCCTTGTTATAACCCTTATACCACTTAAAGACTTCTATCAGGTCCCCTCTTAACCTACGTCTCTCTAGAGAATGTAAATTTAACCGCTTCAACCTCGCTTCGTAAGGAATACTCCTCATCCCCTGTATCCTTTTAGTCATTCTCCTCTGTACTGATTCTAATAGACCTATATCTTTCCTGTAATGTGGGGACCAGAACTGCACAGCGTAGTCTAGATGAGGTCTGACCAGCGCCAAGTATAATTTTAATATTACTTCCGGCCTTCTACTTTTAACACTCCTAAAAATGAATCCTAGTACCCTATTTGCCTTGTTTCTGGCTTCTATGCATTGTTTCCCTAGACGGAGTTCAGAGCTAACTATAACTCCTAAATCTTTCTCGTACCCTGTACCTACCAGAGTTTGGGTGTTTAATGTGTACTTATTGTGTGGGTTTCCTCTACCTACGCTAAGCACTTTGCGTTTATTGATATTAAATTGCATTTGCCATCTATCCGTCCATTCATTCATTCTATCTAAGTCTGTCTGCAAGGCGATGGCATCCGCTTCTGACCTAATTAATCTACCTATCTTTGTGTCATCCGCAAATTTACTAACATCGCTACTACTACTAGAAGAGAAGTAGATGTGTATTGTCTCCCTAAATATAATGGGATAAGGTTGAACTTCAAAACTAATGGAGTTGTTTTCCTCAAAAGTATAATGATTGCAGTTTCGACATATAGCCATTTTTGTATTCAGATGCAGCAGAAAACTTTAGAGGATGAATAACAACTTTACTTTTTACTTATAAATGGCAAGGATAGTGTCACCATAATATTCCTTACTGGCACCTGTGTAAGTATGTGTGTGTGTGTGTGTGTGTGTGTGTGTGTGTGTGTGTGTGTGCGTGTGTGTGCTATACGAGTACAGCGTCTCTCACCAGTAGTCACTCACTCCACGCTACAAGAGGCCAGAAATAATAGAGATGTAAGCAATTAAATATATGAGCTGCTGTTTCCTCTAAGTAAAGTTGGGCGCGGAGTACGAGCAGTTTTCTTTTTTTTTTTCAATATAATTTCACAATTTCATGCCTATACTACGTTTTTGCGCCTTGACTCTCTCTCTCTCTCTCTCTCTCTCTCTCTCTCTCTCTCTCTCTCTCTCTCTCTCTCTCTCTCTCTCTCTCTCTCTCTCTCTCTCAGGATCGTAACGTAATAGTCATCATGATACACCACCTAAAACAGAGAGTAGTGGAGGAAGCAGGCCACATCAAACAAGCCACGTGATGTAGTTGTGCCATGAAGGACTGGTGGGCAGCGAGAAGGTGGTGAGCGCAAAAGTAAACTCTCTGCCACTCCTGGGCTATATAATTACTTTGTAGCGACACCTGTCACCCATGCCGACACACACGTGTGTGTGTGTGTGTGTGTGTGTGTGTGTGTGTGTGTGTGTGTGTGTGTGTAAATCCGGCCGTCTGTCTATCTATCTACTAAATGATCGATAATAATAATAATAATAATAATAATAATAATAATAATAATAACAATAATACACGCCTTAAGCAATGGGACAACTTAAAGGACCTTCACCCAGCGGCTGGAGGTTCTTTAAAGTCTAATTTGGCTAAAGAGGCTGGATTATTGCAAAATAAATAAATAAATAAATAAAATAGAAAAATGGTCTTACTCCTCTTTAAAGCCTAATGTGGTTAAAGAGGCTGAATTATTACAAAAAAAAAAAAATTGCATAAGTCCTCTTTAAAGCCTAATTTGGTTAAAGAGGTTGAATTAAAAAAAATGCCCTAGTCCTCTTTAAAGGCTAATTTGGTTAAAGAGGCTGAATCATTAAAAAAAAAATGTCTTAGTCCTCTTTAAAGGCTAATTTGGTTAAAGAGGCTGAATTATTACAAAAAAAAAAGATTGCCTTAGTCCTTTTAAAGGCTAATTTGGTTATAGAGGCTGGGTTAGGTTGGTTATGTTGGTAAATAAGAAAAAAATGAAATAAAATAAAAGCTTACAAAAAGAAACCTGCAATTAAAATATGTAACTTTTCTTCAGAGAAACAAAAGCGTTTCATGTAACGGAGGCTGTTCTGATGCAATGCTCTTCATCAAACTTTTATTACAAGTTTGAATGGAATTAATTAATGAAAGCTGAGGTGTTGTGAGGCGAATGTTGCCTATAATCTTTCAATCCCGGCTTACCCATAAATACACATTTATTTATCAATCTATCTATCTAGCTTTCTCTTTATCTATCTATCCATATATATATATATATATATATATATATATATATATATATATATATATATATATATATATATATATATATATATATATATATATATATATATATATATATACACACACACAGGTGGAGTCTGATGGAGTGAGGACTATCCACATACTCCACAACATGCAATACCTGAGGATGCCTTCTGTGAAGGTGAAACGTTGCGAGTAATAAAGTGAAGAAAAGAAATACTCGTAACTCAGAATGTTTACCCTTTTCACCTCTAATATATATATATATATATATATATATATATATATATATATATATATATATATATATATATATATATATATATATATATATATATATATATATATATATATATATATATATATATATATATTTTTTTATGTAGGAAGGATACTGGCCAAGGGCAACAAAAATCTAATAAAAAAAAATGCCCACTGAAATGCCAGTCCCTTAAAAGGGTCAAAGCAGTGGTCAAAAATTGGTGGATAAGTGTCTTGAAACCTCCCTCTTGAAGGAATTCAAGTCATAGGAAGGTGGAAATACAGAAGCAGGCAAGGAGTTCCAGAGTTTACCAGAGAAAGGGATGAATGATTGAGAATACTGGTTAACTCTTGCGTTAGAGAGGTGGACAGAATAGGAGTGAGAGAGAGAAGAAAGTCTTGTGCAGCGAGGCCGCGGAAGGAGGGGAGGCATGCAGTTAGCAAGATCAGAAGAGCAGTTAGCATGAAAATAGCGGTAGAAGACAGCTAGAGATGCAACATTGCGGCGGTGAGAGAGAGGCTGAAGACAGTCAGTTAGAGGAGAGGAGTTGATGAGACGAAAAGCTTTTGATTCCACCCTGTCTAGAACAGCAGTATGAGTGGAACCCCCCCAGACATGTGAAGCATACTCCATACATGGACGGATAAGGCCCTTGTACAGAGTTAGCAGCTGGAGGGATGAGAAAAACTGGCGGAGACGTCTCAGAACACCTAACTTCATAGAAGCTGTTTTAGCTAGAGATGAGATGTGAAGTTTCCAGTTCAGATTATAAGTAAAGGACAGACCGAGGATGTTCAGTGTAGAAGAGGAAGACAGTTGAGTGTCATTGAAGAAGAGGGGATAGTTGTCTGGAAGATTGTGTCGAGTTGATAGATGGAGGAATTGAGTTTTTGAGGCATTGAACAATACTAAGTTTGCTCTGCCCCAATCAGAAATTTTAGAAAGATCAGAAGTCAGGCGTTTTGTGGCTTCCCTGCGTGATATGTTTACCTCCTGAAGGGTTGGACGTCTATGAAAAGACGTGGAAAAGTGCAGGGTGGTATCATCAGCATAGGAGTGGATAGGACAAGAAGTTTGGTTTAGAAGATCATTAATGAATAATAAGAAGAGAGTGGGTGACAGGACAGAACCGTGAGGAACACCACTGTTAATAGATTTAGGAGAAGAACAGTGACCGTCTACCACAGCAGCAATAGAACGGTCAGAAAGGAAACTTGAGATGAAGTTACAGAGAGAAGGATAGAAACCGTAGGAGGGTAGTTTGGAAATCAAAGCTTTGTGCCAGACTCTATCAAAGGCTTTTGATATGTCCAAGGCAACAGCAAAAGTTTCACCAAAGTCTCTAAAAGAGGATGACCAAGACTCAGTAAGGAAAGCCAGAAGATCACCAGTAGAGCGGCCTTGACGGAACCCATACTGGCGATCAGATAGAAGGTTGTGAAGTGATAGATGTTTAAGAATCTTCCTGTTGAGGATAGATTCAAAAACTTTAGACAAGCAGGAAATTAAAGCAATAGGACGGTAGTTTGAGGGATTAGAGCGGTCACCCTTTTTAGGAACAGGTTGAATGTAGGCAAACTTCCAGCAAGAAGGAAAGGTAGATGTTGACAGACAGAGCTGAAAGAGTTTGACTAGGCAAGGTGCAAGCACGGAGGCACAGTTTCGGAGAACAATAGGAGGGACCCCATCAGGTCCATAAGCCTTCCGAGGGTTTAGGCCAGCGAGGGCATGGAAAACATCATTACGAAGAATTTTAATACGAGGCATGAAGTAGTCAGAGGGTGGAGGAGAGGGAGGAACAAGCCCAGAATCGTCCAAGGTAGAGTTTTTAGCAAAGGTTTGAGCAAAGAGTTCAGCTTTAGAAATAGATGTGATAGCAGTGGTGCCATCTGGTTGAAGTAGAGGAGGGAAAGAAGAAGAAGCAAAGTTATTGGAGATATTTTTGGCTAGATGCCAGAAATCACGAGGGGAGTTAGATCTTGAAAGGTTTTGACATTTTCTGTTAATGAAGGAGTTTTTGGCTAGTTGGAGAACAGACTTGGCATGGTTCCGGGCAGAAATATAAAGTGCATGAGATTCTGGTGAAGGAAGGCTTAAGTACCTTTTGTGGGCCACCTCTCTATCATGTATAGCACGAGAACAAGCTGTGTTAAACCAAGGTTTAGAAGGTTTAGGACGAGAAAAAGAGTGAGGAATGTACGCCTCCATGCCAGACACTATCACCTCTGTTATGCGCTCAGCACACAAAGACGGGTCTCTGACACGGAAGCAGTAGTCATTCCAAGGAAAATCAGCAAAATACCGCCTCAGGTCCCCCCAACTAGCAGAGGCAAAACGCCAGAGGCACCTTCGCTTAGGGGGATCCTGAGGAGGGATTGGAGTGATAGGACAAGATAAAGATATGAGATTGTGATCGGAGGAGCCCAACGGAGAAGAAAGGGTGACAGCATAAGCAGAAGGATTAGAGGTCAGGAAAAGGTCAAGAATGTTGGGCGTATCTCCAAGACGGTCAGGAATACGAGTAGGGTGTTGCACCAATTGCTCTAGGTCATGGAGGATAGCAAAGTTGTAGGCTAGTTCACCAGGATGTTCAGTGAAGGGAGAGGAAAGCCAAAGCTGGTGGTGAACATTGAAGTCTCCAAGAATGGAGATCTCTACAAAAGGGAAGAGGGTCAGAATGTGCTCCACTTTGGAAGTTAAGTAGTCAAAGAATTTCTTATAGTCAGAGGAGTTAGGAGAGAGGTATACAGCACAGATAAATTTAGTATGAGAATGACTCTGTAGTCGTAGCCAGATGGTGGAAAACTCGGAAGATTCAAGAGCGTGGGCACGAGAGCAGGTTAAGTCATTGCGCACATAAACGCAGCATCCAGCTTTGGATCGAAAATGAGGATAGAGAAAGTAGGAGGGAACAGAAAAGGGGCTACTGTCAGTTGCCTCAGACACCTGAGTTTCAGTGAGGAAAAGAAGATGAGGTTTAGAAGAGGAGAGGTGGTGTTCTACAGATTGAAAATTAGATCTTAGACCGCGAATGTTGCAGAAGTTAATGAAGAAAAAGTTGAGGGGGGTGTCAAGACACTTAGGGTCGTCGACGGAAAGGCAGTCCGACCTGGGGACATTTATGGTCCCCTCCCCAGATGGGGACTCCGAGGCTGGTGTAGGAGTCGCCATGATTTTAAAATTTTTTGAGTGAAGGGTGTGTGTGTTATTAGGTGCTTGTAGTTTTGTGTGGAGGAAGAGAGTTGTCTTTAGAGGGCAGGCTGTGACTACCCCCTTGTGTTGTGAGACACAAAGGGAAACGTTCAGTGAGGTCACAGCTGGGTTTAATGATAAGTTCACAGCACCCCCTGAACAGTGCTTTAGACCTCACTGGGAGTAATTATCGTTTCGGCAGGTGTCTACTGCCTCCTCCTATATATTCTCCTCCTCTCAATCATTCATCCCTTTCTCTGGTAAACTCTGGAACTCCTTGCCTGCTTCTGTATTTCCACCTTCCTATGACTTGAATTCCTTCAAGAGGGAGGTTTCAAGACACTTATCCACCAATTTTTGACCACTGCTTTGACCCTTTTAGGGACTGGCATTTCAGTGGGCATTTTTTTTATTAGATTTTTGTTGCCCTTGGCCAGTATCCTTCCTACATAAAAAAAAAAAAAAAAAATATATATATATATATATATATATATATATATATATATATATATATATATATATATATATATATATATATATATATATATATATATATATATATATATATATGTATATATATATATATATATATATATATATATATATATATATATATATATATATATATATATATATATATATATATATATATATATATATATATATATATATATATATATACACCA